>NC_068373.1:13612154-13912154 GCF_023724105.1 Carassius gibelio | reverse complement strand
TTGATCTTCCAAAAGGGAGGCATTGTGGGAAGAGTTGATGTAGTAGTGTGAAAGGGGCTGTGTCATATCCTGACAAACATGCTTGTGCTGTGGGTCAAAAATATGGCACTCAGATGACAGGAGGTAGTGTGTGAAGCCATCTATGGACAAGTAGCCATTGTCACGTCCTTCCACGGAGGGTTCATATTTGCGAACAACCTCCCGACACATTTCCTCGGTGACTCCCTCGACTCCCTGCTCCACCTCCACAAAGAGCATTAAGTCCTTGGAGTCCAGGTACTCTTTGTTGCTGGAGAACTGCACCAGCAAGAAAAAGATCTCAGGACGTGTGCACAGCTCACAGTATGCCTCCACAAATATGTCTAAATCAATGCCTTCACCATAGCAGTCCTTTGCCTTTTGTAGCTCTTTGAACTTCAGTTCAATACGAGACTCCCTCATGCCAGGATTGAGACCCTTGATGATTTGGGTGGCCCGGAACAGGTCAATGTATCCTTTACTTTCTGGGTCAGCTAGCTCGAACATGGACCCAATCCAGGATGTTCTCAAACTGGGTTGACTTGGTTCGACTACACCCACCATGTGCCGCCCATATGAGACCAGGTAACGCAAGCCCATCACCCAGGTGCTAACCAGATCTGCTGTGCTGGCGACCAGATCTAGGGACTCGTAGTTGTCTCCATATATAATTGAGAACGCGCACTCATCTGGGAACTGATCGGAGAGGCCGTTGCTGCGAAGGATTGGTGTTTTTTTCCCCAATCGAACTTCTTTGATGCTCTTGATCTCAAGCTTTGCCTTCTCTGAGTCTTTCTTTGATGGCTCCCAGCGGAGCCAGCGCATGTCAGGGTCCAACAGGAAGTAACGATTGTACATGCGAGAATTGGAGCGAACTTTCTTCATCTCACAGCCTTCCATCATGAAGGCCATGCAGGCGGCTGTGCTGTTCATCTTGCGGTCCCTTGGCATGGAGCTAAATGAGACAGTCTTCTTTCTTGCCTGCTTCTGTTTTGAACCATCCTGCAGAAAGAGTACAAAGAAGACTGATAAGTATATTTGACACGAGCAATCTAAAAAACAAACATTACAAACGGGGAAGTTGTGGCCTAATAAGAGTCAGACTCTTAACCAAAAGGTTGCGTGTTCGAGTCTTGTTCAAGTCTTGAACCAGCAGGGATTGTAGGTGGGAGGAGTGAATGTACAGTGCTCTCTCCCAACTTCAATACAATGACTGAGGTGCCCTTGAGCAAGGCACCAAAACCCCAACTGCTCCCTGGGTGCTGCAGCAAAAATGGCTGCCCACTGCTCTCTGTGTTCACTGCTGTGTTTAGTGCACATTGGATAGGATAAATGCAGAGCACTAATTCTGAGTATGGGTCACCATACTTGGCCACATGTCATGTCACTTTCATATAATGATTTCTTATTTAGGTTATCAAAGCTAGAATGCATATTTTAGAAAACAATGCCGTAAATCTAAAGTACCCATTTTACAGGTCATTATAATCGTTCACACAGCAATCAACATAAAGAAAAGAGCAATCATCACAGAAAGGAAAGAGCAGCCAATAGCAGATAAGCAACTTAAATCAAGCTTTTAACATATAACCTCTGATAATGACCAAAAAAACAAAAAACAATTAGACCTACACATAAAAGAAAGAAATGCAAAGTGCAGTGATATTTAAAAATCAAAACGATTGTTCTCTTCAGCTTTAATATAAATTACGTTTCTTCACTGATGAGACAATACCAATCTCATACCAGCAAAATCAGCATTCAAACACAGAAGATCAGAGATATGAATATGTTCACTGGCTGCCAGAAGAAACATCAAAATAGATCTGATTACTTGATCTAAATATGAACTCCTGCTTTGGAGACTTTCCAAGTCAAAGCACATACAGGGAGAAATTCAGCCAGATCAAAACCATAAAAACCATCCAATATCACATCAACCCACATCTGATGAAGAAGTCTGTTCTAACAGCTGAAATTCATGTACTCTAGACACACATGAACGTACACTGTCAAACCATACATTTAAAGGCAGCATTAAATGAAAATTTGAGTGTTGTGGAACTTAGTGCATGTTCGTTAGTTCCTGTCCCAACTCTCACAATTGGTTAAACTGAAAAGGCTTGTAATGACTGAATGAAACTCAGAAAATACAATGCCTGGTACCAGGCAACTTAGTCCAAAACGGTGAGGGTTATATTTCACTTCCTGGAAAATTCTGACCTTATTTCAGCACTTGGATTATTTTGGCATCGATGCACAGGAAGTCATTTCACCAAGCCATGTGCATGCTAGTGGGAGTGGATCTGTGAGGGTTGTCTGTGTGTATTAGCCTTGTTTTATAACACAGCTGTGTTTGCACTGAACTGCTGAAGGGTGTCTGCATGCAGACTGCTTGTGAACAAGAATGACAATGTCAGTGCATGTTTGAAAACGTCTCCATGTGATGAGGAGTAATTGAGAGAAGGCTGAGAGGTTAAAGGTGAGAGTGCACCAAGCTGACAGAGAATGATTGTGCACTGACCTTTGTCATTTTAAAGGGTAATAGAACATTGATAAATATTATATGATATATCAGTGAAAACTTGTGAGTGAAGAAACATGAGCAACTTATGTTTAGTTGGATTGAACAGGTTATTCTAAGTAAACAGTTGTTTTTATGCCATGTCTCAAAATAAAAACAAACACAAGCATTTGCTAGGAAGGCTAATTGCTTCATTTGAAGAATAATGAACAGGTGAATATTAAAAAAGGAGCCTTTGCATGTAAAGATTTATATCTGTGTTTTTGATAAACTCTTCAGTTGATTAAAAAACCTTCACAAACGGTATTACTGTGCAAATTATTCAAATCACAGCAAAGGACACACATAATGATAGAGTTCAAAGAGGTTAACTGTCATGTTACCATGAAAGACATGTTCATACTGTCAAAACAAAAATCAGAACAGTTCATATAACTTTCAGCCTGGTTACACTCTTAGTAAAAAAGAAAAGGGTACAGGACTGTCACTGGGGTGGTACCCTTTGAAAATATACAATTATGTATACTTTAGACTCTAATATTTACGTTTAAAGGATATAATAATATGTACCTTTAAAGTAATAATTTGTGTCATTTAGGTGGTAAATAAGATACAAAGATGCACTTTTTAACTGTTGCGTGTTTGACTACCAACCCAGTAACAGGTTTGTATCTTTTTTTTCTAGGAGCTGCTCAGACTGAAAAACAGAAAAATAGAAAGACTATTAAAAAAATTTAACATAAAAGTATCTTAACTAAGCATACAGGTTGTGTGTGTGTGTGTGTGTGTGTGTGTGTTAATAAGAATAAGAGGGGTCTCTCTTGTGTTATCTGCTGTGCACTCGGCTCATGTTTTGGGGATTATTTTTATGTTTTTCCAGCTTGTGCACTTGTACTCCAGAGGGACTAATCAGAGGGCTGTTTGTGTTACTGCATTAGTCATATCAGCTCAATCGCATGTGTATGTGAATTAATGCAGTCATGTGCTACACAGTAAATCAGTTATGGTGTGTGTGTGTGTGTGTGTGTGTGATTCTTCTCTTTCAGCTGCAATGCAATTATAGGGCATAGCATATTATTCATAATATAAATCCTTTAATAGGTTTCTGTCTCTCAACATAGTGTATTTCCACTCTCTTCTATTCATCATTATTAGATGCAGATGTTTCACTGACGTTTGGTTTAGACAGCCAATATGACTAGGACAACACCTGTATTTTTTTTCTCACAACATTCTGTGAAATTTTATTTCATATTGCCAATTAAATACACTTAATCATTCAGTTTAGCAGTGATTTAATTAGTTGTGAATTCTGCAACTTTGGAATTAAGTTAACACAAATAAACTGAGCATCTGTTCTGAGTCAGTAATTATCTTCACAGAATATGTTCACAGAAACTTCTTAGAGATTATCAACCTGGCCCAAATTCAGCTCAGTACTTTTGAGTCTTCTGATTGGTCAGAAGGTCTGAACTCATTCAGTGTATGCATTATGATGGAATCATCCCTCAGGAGGCAAATGACTGGCCTGCTGTGTGAATGGATCTAAATATGGTCTCAGTGTGTGGGTGTGCTTTATAGACACAGTGTCACTGCTGAAAGCAAAAGCCCTAATGGTATGATATTTGACATGATATTTATATTGCATAAAGTATTCCATTATATACCCTTATGCTTTTATCTAAAACTGGCCAGTGCATTCAATGCCTTCCTGGGAATCAAACCCATGACCATAGCGTACCTAATGTCATTCTGTTTGAGCTTTAGGAACTCCATACTATATAAAAAAAAATCTTCTAACACCTAGGCATGTAAAACATAGATTGACTCACTCTAAATTGTAATTGAGACTGAACTGCAAATCAGTCTACTACAGAGACACAATAACTATTTGTAATGACATTTTGTTGTTGTTTGCCCAATGAAGTTAAACAGTTCTCTTTTTGTTTGATTATTGTGTCTTTGTATGTGAGTACTGTATGTGTGTGTCGTGTTATCGTGTGTGCATATTAAAAATGTACCAGAGCCAGTTTTAGTAAACTTGCTCTTCTAAAATAACAGACCGAGGAAATGAAACACAATCCCAGACTGCAGACCAGCAGTCTGAGAGAAAGAAGTGTTAAGAGCATGGTGGGAGTTACAGAGCTGGAATGGCACTGATGTTAAGCACCGAAAATGTTAATTTTGTCCACTCCATTCAAGTATGTGTTCAATATTCCTAATTAACAACCGATTAAAAAACATCTGAGCTTGTCTAACATCCCAGCCTCTTGTTAGAGGGGTTTTGAGTATTGAGTTCTTTTCAACTGGTCAGAATGGGAAACCAGCTTTAACCTCCTAAGAAGTTTTTCTATTTTCTATTTCTATATTCTAAGATAGACAGATTGATCATTACTATCTGTATATTATACACTGTACATCAAGCATTATATAACCTGCTTAAGGTAGTGTAAGTGAGTTCACAGGTGAGTGACAACCTAGAGCCAGAATGAGACAGGACTAACTCCGTACATAAGATTAAAATCCTGCAGAGTGGACCATTTTCATTCTCCACTTTCAGAACCTTTCTCATTAGAAGAAAACAACTGTACAGGTCAGACGCTATTTAATTCCTCATATATCATCTCACCGCAGCTGACAGGCAGCAGACGAACCAATTCTGCTGTACTTCCTGCAGTGATATGTGTGTGTGTATGAGTGCGCATATATGACTAGGAGACTCATACATGTCCTCACCCCTTCCCACTGTTCTCAGTTTTTCAGTTTTATTCAGAACTAATCAATAGTGAATTAAGATAGAAATTTAAAAAGAGGATGCAGGGCTCAAATCCTCTTCTTAAGTATGATTTAGAATGTTCTCTTTCCGACTGTTTCAATATTTATAATGCTGTTTGTAAAATGCAACTGTATGCAAATGTGCCTTAATTGCTGTTGAAACACACACACACACACACACAATGAATGTGGGATAGCTGGTGGGTGAAATAATTAACAGCTAAGGTTTACAGAGACTTGAGTAGAGTTGGTAGAGTCATAGATAGATAGATTTTTCTCGCCGTTTTTATAAGAGTGGGAATATTAAACCATTCTTTTTTTAGCACAGAAGACTTGGCTTGGTTCTGCTAGGTGAAGGGTTCCTCGGGCATGTGACGCGGGCCGCCCCTGCAATGGCTTAACCCACACACTGTTATAAATACATCCAGCACGGGTGCGCTGCTATTAAACTGCTCAGCCCACTGAGCACCTCTGAGCCTTTGGATCTCTCCTGACGCTCCAACGGACCAGAACTTTAGGCCTCAAAGCATAAAACACTTTTTCTTAGTCTTGTTGCCAAAATGCAAAGGCTAGAGTATTCAGTTTCTTTTCCGTCCAGAGTAGGAAAGAGAATAAACCCCCCTTGACTCTGATTTGACAGATGCACTATGTAAACTGTCACTGTACTCTGTTGTCTAGATTGTGCTGTGTGTGCTTGGTGTTTGATGTCGCTGTTCTTTTGTACCACAGTTTGAAAGTGTTGCTGTTGAGATCTGAACTGTTTCTGTAAGAGCATAATGTTTCCAATAGCCTAAAATGTAATCTTGAATTGGTTTATGCTAATCTGTTTGTCTATATAGATCTTCTTCTTTGTTAATATTTAATAAACTGGATCATGAAGAATCTTACAATCAAATCAGAACACACATCTGAATGGAACATTTGACTGCTTAAAGGAGATGTTAATTGTATTTAAACCACTCAGCACCCACATACAGTAAAGGTGACCTGAAGATTACCCAGAATGCAGTATGGCCACATATCAAGGCCACCTACCCTGTGGAAGTAGGACGCTGGATAGCCCTGCACGTACTTGCTACTTCCTTTGGGAGAAGAAGGAGAGGATGCTCAGTAAGTACCTTTACAGGAGTGGAAACAACAACTGTTCTCATCTTGTTTCCCAAGGGGCTGACACAGGAGAACAAACAGTGCAAAGTCTATCCGGCCTAAATTCAGTTTCACCGTTTCGCTTACAACAGCATATGTGGGCCGAGCTGAAGGAGGACCTGGGTTAAAGGAATAGTTTACCCAAAACTTAAAATTGATTCACCCCTCAGTCGATCCAAGATGTAGATGAGTTTAGTTTCTTCACTGGAAGAAATTTGGAGAAATTACATCATTGGTAAGCATTAGATGACTTGCTCAGCAGTGGATCCTCTGCACTGAATGGGTGCCGTCAGAATAAGAGTCCGAACAGCTGAGTCCAAACACAGTCCAGTCCATCAATTAATGTCTTGTGTAGTGAAAAGCTACATGATTGTAATAAACAAATCCATCATTAAAATGTTATAAAACAGGGTCCAGGATTCATATTAACTAGGGCCGGGACTTTAACGCATTAATTGAGATTAATTAATTACACAAAAAATAACGCGTTAACTAAGATTAATTAATTACAGAAAAAAAATTCCCGCTTTTTAATAACTTATTTTTGCACCGCGGAACGTTTCTCACTGGACGCGTTTCGGCGGACCGATTATACTGGAGCACCAACTGGCGTTCGCATATCACCGCAGCAGCACATCGAGCCTCAAGTATCACTTCAACGCAAAACATATAGCAACTAGCGTGGACTTTACACTTTATGTTGAACTATGTATTATTTTGTTGGTGCAACAGTTTATGTTGAACTCTTTATTGTTTTGGCCAAGGTTATTGAGAGTTGGACTTAGTATGTTATGGCCTCTGAAGCAACAGAGAGATGTTTTCTAATAGTCAGTGTTTCCAATGTTCTGAATGTAATTGACAGTATTGTGTTTTACTTAAAAAACACTTTACAGAAGGTTCCAGCACCTATAAGCTTCCTGAATTTCTGAAATGTAATATTTCTAAATTGTTTTTAAATATGCTATTGCTACACTTCATGGCAAAAATTGCACTGGTCTGCTAGACTTGGTTGAACAAAAATAAACAATATTTTGTTGCTTAAGCTTATGTATTCAGTCATTATTCAATGGTATACTATAAACCCATGTGAAAAAAATTACTTCTCACTGTTCTCAGGTCAAATATTTATATGCGATTAAAATTCGATTAATTTCGATTAATTAATTACAAAGCCTCTAATTAATTAGATTAATTTTTTTAATTGAGTCCCGGCCCTAATATTAACACTTCCTCTAGTCAAAAAGTCCATCCCCTGTTGTCTTCTCGCATCTAAATCCACGGACATATTTGTATAGAACTGTTTCAGACTGTTTTAGATTGTAAACGGTTCTTGATCTGTGCATATTGTTCTGCTGATTTAGTAGAGATGACTGGAGAAAAGCAGTATTTTATAAATACAAGCAAGGACTTGTATTTTTGCCAAAAGCATTGGTTTGAAGTTAAAAACACTTTTCTTACAAACACGGAGCTTTTCACTTCAAAAGATGTAAATCGATGCTGGATTACTTGTGGATTATTGTGATGTTTTTATCAGCTGTCACCCTCCTGATGGCATCTATTTATAGACGATCCATTGCTGAGCAAGGCTTATTGAAAATACAAATTCATTCTCTGCCACTAGGTGGGGCTTTAGAAACAGCAGAAATATAGGTTTCCCCGATAAGGGCTGTACACGAATCAGCGCTGAGCTCATAAATGCTTCTTTATCAGGGTAAGATAAAATGAAAATGCCATCAAAACTTTTCTGAGGACAGTCAGTTCCCTTTAGACTCATGTGTTTTAACTTCGAAACGTGCAGCGCTCATTTATGAAATCATAGCCTTAATCGTCACATTAAGCCATATCGCAAATCTTGTCTATCCGTCCTCAAATGTAAGACCTCTTGAAATTATAATTATAAATCATTATTATAAATAAGATCTTAATTGTTTTTTTAAATTTGATACCACACAATGTTTTTTTAAAGTCACGCAGGAACCCTGATTTTAAGATAGACCATCAGGCAGGGTGGTGATTCATTTTGGTCACCTGACTGGAAGATATAGATTTAGATTTCAGCCTACCCATCGGATTGTCCTACCAGGCTACTGCACAATCAATTTTCTCAATCTGAACAACACATGATTACTGTATTTGCATTACTGTAAGGGTAGGTTTAGGATCAGGCGTTAAACCATAATCTGAAAGGTAACATTTTTTGTTGTCGCATTGTGCTACCTACTGTTTCAATGGGAGGTAGCACAAATCGTCAGAACACTGGGCATCTGGCTAGCGATTTTGCGAGCCCTGGTTCCGTATACAACATTCATGTGTGTATGCTTATGAACAACAAAAATAACCATCAGATTTAAACAGCTGCATTTTGAGCAAAATCATAATTTAAATGAACAGGTCCTTCACAATAAAGGCCTTTGTTTACAGAGTCAACAGCAGCAATTTTCCTTCCATTCAATGGAACAACAAACACACGCATACTTAACAATATGAAGAGCAGAGAACAACTCTCAGAGAATGGCAGATCCTAAAGTTCACAACACTCTAAAAAGATAAAAAATAAACAGTAGAAAGTATCCTCACAGCCAGATTTTAATAAACAGAGCTCACTTATTCTTACCATAGTGCTCTGTATCACAAAGCCAACACAAACATTGAAGCACAGTGTGATTTAAAAAAGTCAGCATGTGCTTTCTCATTCTCAAAACGAGACCTCACCCTGTGACAAACACAAAATACAATCAGACAGAAATAGAGATGGCAAAAAGAAATTATACTCTGGTAAAAGAGCCAGGCCAGATATAAACATGGACAATGGATTCTTGCATACACAAATAAACACAATGAAGTACAGCATTAGTCAGAGCTCTCCAGGGAAAGAATAGGACCTGTTTGTATGTTTCAAAAGGTAAATGGCCATACGTGACTAATAGAAAACTGTGGCGGAGCTGCTTATAATGATGGTCTTTCAGCTGAGGTGTGTGTCGAGTGGACAGCAGCACTCAGTCTGGGGGAGGAAGGCTGAATGGAATTAGCAAAACTGCACAAACTTTTCAAAAAGCACCTGCATGTCATTGTCTGCTACCGAAGGAAGAGCACAGAGTGAAAAAACATACTGGACCAATCCACCACTCAACCCAACATTCAGAATGATCATTAATTCAATATTTATATGTCAAAAATCATCAATGTAGTTGCTAACCATTTATTTTAAAGTATTTGTTATAATACCGTATATTAACTTAATTACTTAGGCCCAATCCCAATTCTATTTTATACCCCTTCCCCTACCCCTCCGCCTACCCCTTCCCCTTGTCCCTTCAAACAGTGTCAAGGGGTAGGGGGGAAAATATTCCCCTAAGGATTGGGACACCACTACCATGACGTCACACGCCATCATTCATCGTCTAACTCTTACATTTCACACATATACTGGTGTGCATTAGAGCCTTTAATTATCGTTCTGGATTAATGAGCTGCTTACTGACACACACACACATCGGAAATCGCGAAGCTCACACATCCAGGAGAAAACAAACTTGTCAATGCAGCCCCACGACTTTTATTAAATACAGTTTAAATACTGAATCGCTACATTATATTTTCCAGCGACGAGAGGATACAATCGCTGTAAACTCACTCTAAAAAGATAAACAAACAGACGCAAATACACGCAACTTCCATTTCTCTCTCTCTCTCTCTCTCGAATAGGCAATATTTGAGAAAATGGTTTACCCCTTCCCCTCCAACCAAAAGAGAATCGAGACACCCATACCCATGAACGTGAAAGTGCGAAACGGAGGGGTAGGGGAAAGGGGAAAGGCTAAGGGGTAGAATTGGGATTGGGCCTTAGACTCAAAACATACTTTATACTGGTATGTGAATGCAAATGCTTCTAATTGTGGTTTTATGATGTGTTTACATTGGTTCAAATGCACAACTAGAATGCATTTTCTGCATTACCACACTACTTGGTATTGGCATAAACAGCATTCTTCTAAACTTTCAGGTAAAATACTGTATTGGAGTAGATACAGTTGACGTTTATTGCTATAGCTTTATAGTGCGCATTACAGTACATATGTTTATCAGGACTATGCTAACGTCTGAATTTGTATACTTGCCTAGAATACTACGGCGTTTATTTTACATTGTTCAATCAAGTCCAAAACACACTGTACACAAATACTCTTCCATATAAATGTTTGGGAAACCGCAATTTCCACTAAAGAGTGCACTGCAGAGTTTAGTTCCCACCCTGCTCCAACACATACCATGTAGTTTTCAAATAAGCCTGAAGGACTTGACTATCTGGATCTGGTACATTTAATAAGGGTTAAAATAAGGGTTAAAGCCAAACCGGCCCTCCAGGAACTGATTTTGACACCCCTGAAGTAAACTGTCTTCTTCTACGGTCAGTTTTCTCCGTCATTCTGTTTCTCTGGCTGCATCCGAAAACTGAGAAATGCTGCCATCGGAGGACGCATTCCAAGGTAGGAAGGCATCAAGGCACGTCCAAATTCAATGTTAGCTTCAGTTCCTGTCTCCTGAGATGCCTTCATCTAGCGGATTTTTGAAGGCAGCATAGATGTATCCTTTGCTGCCTTTGATATCCCACAATCCTGTGCATTCCATTCTGTGACAGTTAAGTCAAAAAATAAAGATGGCATCTGAAAGGCGTTTTTGATCAACGTTTTCTACTTTTATGTCATTTCTAGCAAGAAATTAATATTTCTGTTATGAAATATCCACTTAGTTATCTCCAAAGCTCTCTGTATTTTGCTGTAGATCATTAAACCATTACTTTTGGGTTTGTGCGCAGGTGTTGTGTTCTAAATCTTTGTGATGCCGCCAGCCTTCCACTGAACTCAAATCTACCTTTTTGCTTTCTGCACATGGTGCAACCTCTTCTCACTACACCACAGACTAAACTGCTCTCAGCCTCTCCTCCTCACACACATCAGCCTTATGCAGTAGAAATCATAATATTTACTTATATATTTGCCAGAGGTCTTCCTGTCAAGACTGTCGGTTTATAGTTATTTTTAGACAGGCAAGTCCAAGGCTACTACCATACACAAATGCTGCCTTTTGTTTTTTTGATCAGACCTCAGGAAACTTCCTGTAAAGATGCAGTCACACTTGTTTGTGGGTGAAATCCAGTCATTTAAATAGAAATCCATGCCATCTGGAATCTTACATGAGGTCGAAAAAGTTCCCCATGCAGATCTCACTCATCTTCAAGTTGGTCTCCCAAAAAACATCAAACAAGAGGTTGATTATTTTGGTCAGAAGAGAAAAATGCATACATTTTCCATTACTACCTTAGCCGTGTAAGGTAATATAACAAAGTATAGTTATAAATGTTCTTTTTTATAAACTAGTGGATTCACATCAGGGTGACCATACATCTTATTCTTTATGTCCATGTAGTAGCATGGATTTCTAAATGCCTGGGTTTTGTCTTTGTTTTCCTATTGTTTTGATACTTGCTGATGGTACTGACTGAAAAGCAGTTTGACCAATAGCGTGCAGGTATTGTACATAATTGACCAAACATGGCATGCAGGATGATGGGATCTACAGCGAACGGTCAAAGCAATGCAAATACACATACATATACCGTAATGTATGAGGACAGTGCAGAGCATATCAATAGGGAAAAAAGCCAAAACTTTGAAATTTTAGGCTAAAAAGTGGACACAGGCTATTTAACAAACTCCATTCAACTGTTCTGCAGCTATCAGAATTATTAGCAGTATCTTGTTGTTGTTGGTGTTTTCAAGATCTGTTCCACACAAGGTCACCAGTGCATGCACAGTCGTATCATGCATAGGGATGCAGAGGGCGCCCGCTGTCATCTATAATGTTCTTAAACTGGGCCTGACAGAGGCTTATTTGAATAGAATAGTCGCATTGATCAATGGCAGGAGGCAATTCTGCTCTAATGTTCTGCAAACGTTCCAACAACCTCCATTTGTATGTCCTCCAAACGTTTAAGTGACATTGAAGCAAAGCAATTTTGAAAGAGATAAAGAGAATGATTCAGACTAAAGGATGATAAATCAATGTATGAGCCAGTGGGGCTGCTCTGAATCTCTTTAAATGCTCACCCTATTTCTTCCTTTCTTCCTTCTTTCATCATTTCATTTCCTTTTCTCATGTCTATTCTTTCCATTCTCTTTCACTCCTTGCCTCCTCTTATGCCTTCCTTTTTTCCCTTCCTAACTTCCATCCTTCCTTTCCTTTCCCATCTTTATTAGGACACATCTGTCACATGAGCTGTATAGCTGAATTCTGTCAACCTTTTGCAGGCATTAGTTTAGTTTTTGAGCTTGCAAAGGTGTATATGTGCATTCCACAGGCTTGACAGAGGTTAAAAAGTCTTTGAATTAAAATATTTAAAAAAAATAATAATTGACTTGGGCATCTGAGATTAACCCAAGGGCGGAAAAGCTTTTAAAAAATGCCCGTCCTGAGGCCACAAATGAATGAATAATGACGAAGTAATAATAAAAGTCCTAATAAGAACGTGTGCCTGGAATAACATTTTTGTCCTAACAAATACCATATCTAAAGAAAAAAAACTTGAAAGGAACTAGACTATATTGTTAGATAAGTCAGGAGGACTTTAGATCTGGTGTTCAACTGGACACTTAATCTCTGTATTGGTGCACATCAGATAAGTGTCATCTTTAGGCCTGGAGATACACACAAATATATACTTATATCATGGAATAAAATTTCCTTTGACTTTTATTGAAATTTGCCTTTGCCACATTTGTTTTTATTTTAACTGACCCAAACACACATTTATCTATCAAAGTGAGGACATACAGCAAACTTCTAATTCTAATTACTATTAATTCTAAATACTACAGACTATTCACACCTCAATAAAACAATGTAATAAAAAGAAATTCCAAACTGAGCACCTTCCCAAAGTGTCGCCAAAGGGAGATTTTGTCATTAATTTTGGCCAGACTGAAGCCAAGTAACCCCACACACTCATAACACATCTACCGCCTACAGCACCACACTATAAGTGACCTCAAGAGTCAGTCAAATCTCTCTGCTAATTGTGCATGCTGATACTGACACTGAATTAGATTATTAACCATTTGCCATACCTAATTAGTCGGTCAATTGAATGCTGAGCTAATTACAAGCTGAATCATAATACCAGATTAGCTCATAATACCAGTGTAAAGTCAACATATTGAGGTGTTCCCTTAATACAGTGTTACACTTGACTTTTAAGTTATCATCAGATGTCATTCGTAACCCTTTTTACTTTAGTAATCTAAAGTATTTTTAATCAGGAAAAAAAAAAACAGGACAAAACTTGATTTTATTCATCAGGAACTGATCAAATCAAGCACAAAGCAGATTCATCCCAGATTTTTGAATTTTGATACAAGTTTTGATACAAAAATTAACGACGTAGAAAAATGTATTCTGCAGAATAAGACAAGAAATGTATTAAGAAAGTAAACATGGTCAGTTTTGATTTCATGTTGATTTTAGGTAACAGAGTTGTTCAAGCCTTTTGACTTTGAGGCGTAAAACAGGAACAAAATGAGACTCAATGGAGTCGAGGCCTCTTTGTCCTGCTAAATTAGCTACTGACATAAAGAGGCCATGGAGAGAAGGGTCACAGGAAATCCGCATCGGAGAAGCTCTCAATCTCATTAAAGTGTTAAAGGGTTAGTTCACCCCAAAATGAACATTCTGTCATTAATGACTCGCCCTCATGTCGTTCCAAACCCGTAAGACTTTCGTTCATCTTCGGAACACAAATGAAGATCTTTTTGATGACAGAATTCTGACAAATTTCCTTCCATAGACTGCCTTTGTAAATACCACTTTGACCCTTCAAAAACTTTAATTAAGGCTTTTACCTGCATATAAACATTGATCAGTGAACATAACCAGACGGTTAACCTAACCTGAAAATCATTTGAGCTTCCACAAGAGGTTAGTTCTTGTGCGTTATTCAGGTTTGGTTGAGCTGCTGCTTATATGTATGCATTTAGCAGATGCTTTTATCCAAATATTACATAATAATAATAATAATAATAATTTAATTTCCAAATATATATTATATAATTTACAAAATTATACAATATATATACATGTATTTTTAGTTTTTATATTTTATAAACATGCATTTTCCAGTATTCACACTATCTTTCTATCATTAACCACTGTTTGATGCAACTGCATGCGGTATATTTATATGAAAATAAAGAAGCTGAAAACACTCTAATTAAAAAACTTTTAGTACTTTTCTATAGCATTAAGCCTCAAATGTTACATCAGATTGGTTTTTTCTTTAAATTATATAGAAAAGTACAAATTATGAATGGTATTACGCTATACTAAAACTAAAACAATGGAAAACCCCTTAAGATAACACGTAGAAAGAAAAAAACATATCTTAAGCATGCAGAATAACATAAGTAGACTTTGAACGATTATGTAATTGTGGCATCTATAATTGTAATCGCGATTAGAAATTCGATTAATTGTGCAGCCCTATAGCAGCATTGCCTTCTTTCTATTGATCCAGAAAAAGTGGCCAGAGGAAGTAAAGAAAAGGCAGGTTGCTAGGCAACATGATGATGCCTTTTAAAACATGGTAGACATGGCAAGGTCAAGGACTCATCCCTCAGACTTTCCCCTTCTTCTCAGTACAAAGACCAAGTGAAACAAAACCAGCCTTCACCAGCACACATAGCAATACTTAGATTTTAGTATCACTGAGCAATAGAATCATAGACTGACCGTTTTATGACACTAATATAAAATGAAATTGAAGGTATATCATTTGGTGTCTTTGAGAACTTTTAAAACTATTATTCAACTACTGGAGGATGGGCCAATGATTTGTTCATCTATTTTGAAAAAAAGGCAAGTAGGCCTGTAGGTAGAGAAAAAGTATCCACCGTTTAACCCACATTGAATGATAAAATGACCTGAGTATTCAGAAATGGGTTCTAGCAAATATAAATAAAACTGTAAGCTCATTGAAAACTGTTCTACTGAGCTGGTGACCTGAATCAAGATAGTTTGATTATTTGCAAACCCAAGTGTGCTTGGTCCAAACCCCCTACCGGTTTCTTTTTTTGTGTCATGACAATGATTACTACAGTTCCACTGTAACAGAGTAATGACTCAGATGGAGAAGACGCAACTCGAACTGTAAAACTTACACTTGCGTTTGTCTGCTGCAGGTGCCTTGCAACTTGCAAGAGGTGTAAAAAATGAAAACCACTCTCACTGAGAAATGCATTACACTACTTTAAGTCTGACTGTGAGCATACAAAGATGCACATTAGACATTAATCGATATTGTTTTTATATTCTAGAAAACCCTTTGGCATACTACGCAGCTTAAAAATAAAAAATGGCTTGTATTGTATCTCTGGTAAAACTAAGACAAACATGAAAGGCTGAAATAGAGCCTAATGACAATAATTCCCAAAGGAAGCCATCATACTGACACAGGCGTCTATGGCTGACAGGGTATACTGTATGTTATCTGCACATAATGAGACTGAGGCTTAAGGGAAGACCTGAAGCACTGGAATGCAGCACAGACAGGAATCAGCTGCCCGGCAGGGAACGGATCTGTTTCTCTGGCCATGTGCGCTCGGTCAGCAGGATAGCAGAGGAATCCTGACCTCATCTGCACTCAAACTCAAAAGGGTTTTTATGCATTGCTTGACATTTACAAAGAAAGTTGCAAACACAATTTTTTTTTTTTACAAATGCATAAAAAGCCCTCATCTCCTGCAATGAAAATGATTTTGTCGGGATAGGTATCTACATACCTCTCTGTGTGTATGTGTTTATGTCTGTTTGTATCTATACTGTAGCTTTTCAACAGTTGAGTTCCTTTCAGACTGAAAGACTATAAAACAGTTTACTACATCACATTTGATTTCCTGTCTCCTCAGTTACAACTTTCATATCAAATACAAACCCACACACACACAAGCACGGTTGTTTTTCTATCACGGTGGAAACTTTCCCTTGAATCTTACTGTTTTTGTACTGAGCTTCTGATATTTGCTATTGTAAAATCCCGGAGCTTACAGAAACTTCACCGGATTTTCAGATTTCATTAAGATATTATTTAGTATGTTACTTAACCTGCCATTGCCTTATGAAGACGTTTGGTTCCTACGAGGCAACAACACAGACAAAATGTGACCCTCCCTCACATTTATTATTGGCTCTCACTGGAGCCATGGGTACTTTGTTAAGGCTGAATAATTTAAAAGACTGATGTGATGATATTGGTCCAAGCCCTTAGTGAAAGACTCAGTCAAACACTATCAAGTCCGTCTGATAGTGACTGGACGCACTTTCTGTAAGTGAGAAAGAAAGCTCACAAAATGAACACACTGAAAAATCATTACATGCAGTGGCAAGCCGAACGAGGTTACCCACAATGCTATTGGGTATCCCAGGGCCATCTGGATTGCTGTGGCCAGATTCAATAGAAAACCCATTCAATTTAGCCCCACAACCATTAGACAGCCTGGGCCACATTTCCAAGAGTCAAGGACTCTGAAGGGACAGATTATTTGTTGGTAGGAGATGCTTTCACTGCCTGATGACGTAGAGATGATCAGCAATCTTTAGGGAAATAGTATCTAGAAGAGCAGTGTATTCCACTGCTAATGTCCACAATCACTTACAATTACACACACACACACACACACATTTATACATACAAATGCCTCTCCTTTAAAAAGACTAGATAACTTAATGAGCTGAAATGACATTCTCTATCATGATTTCAGTTTTCAGTAAGAACAAGGCTAGAAGCACTGTATGCAAATACGGGAACAAAAATATTTCATAAGCATGAATTAAATTACGCTATGCAAAGAGAGTAATTTATTTTCTGGATTCTTGATTTGATTTATAAATGAGCTACTAAATGAAACAGTTATACACACTACAATATGGGTCATAATGTTTTGAAGTCATTTCTACCCTTTTTACTCAAAGAAACCTATATATATATATATGTTGATTTCAACAAAATGTGGTTTTCAACACTGATAATCAGAAATGTTTTTGAGCACCAGACTGGAATACCAGAATGATTTCTGAAGCATCATATGACTCTGAAGACTGGAGTGATGACCAATGGCCATCACAGGAATAATTTACATTTTAAAATATATTAAAATAAAAAACAGTTCTTTTAATAATATTTCTCAACATTACTGTTTTTACTGTATTTTTCATCAAACTTACGAAGACTTTTAGAGAATAAGAGACTTTAAACTCCAAACTTTAAATTGTAGTGTAAATATATGGTTAAAACATTAACCCATTAAAACAATTTTTTTTTGCTGCAGCTGCTGAACTGTGCTAAATAGCTGTCATCCAGATCAGGAAAATAATGATAAAACTCTAAACTTTTGTCCCAGTCAACCAGAGTCAACTCTTATCTTTGCAGTCTGCAGTAAGTGTGCAGTGCACTACTGTTTGATAAATGGCTTGCTAATCACATGTATCCTCTAATTTAATATCCCTTCCTTTCTATTTCTCTCTCTCTTGCAGTTTCTTCATCTTGTTTCCTTTCCTCTCTCTGTCAGCACACCTCCTTCCACATACAATTAACATCTGTCTACTGGTGAATATTCATCATATCCGAACTAAAGAGAAGATTAAACACATGGTCTGTGTGTGTGCACAAGGGAACATTTTGATTACAGGCCACCATTACTCATTTCTTTATTTTCCAGTTCACATACAGGTTGTTGGGATAAAACTAAAGCCAATTTATAACCAATACAATTGTGTGTGTGTGTGTGTGTGTGTGTGTGTGAGAGAGAGACTAGTGAAGTCCTGCCAGTTGTCTGTTCTTCATCTCACGTTCTTTCACTCTCTAAAAGCTCCAACAGCGTTGCCTGTGTCTGAATACTTATGACCATGCGAAATCTTGCAGTTTCTGGGAAGACAAACATGGTAACATGTTACACAATTTACTAAACTCTTACAGATAGTAAATTGGTTGAAATATTAACTAAATGAACCCATAAGGGACCCAGAATGTGTACAAGTTTGTGAATGACGGCATTTGAACTCTACAGAAATCTGTGCGCAGATTTCATGCATGCCTGCTTTTGACATTGTTTGAGGTCAAGGAAATTATAAAAAATAAAACATACCCACGGCAAAATCTCTTTCTCTCTCTCCTGTTATAATATTTACAGTCGTTTTCAGCACCCTACTGTTTCTACAAGGGGAGAGGGGTTCATAAATCTTTTGCTGTTTGGTCCTCAGCTGCTTCTGCCTGAGCCAATCATCTACAAACACCCACAAATGTGTGTCTGTGTGTGTGTGTGTGTGTGTGTGCATCTCCACAAGGATCTGAATCATTGTTCAGCCCAGAGAGATCACACAAAAACAAACACATCTCTGAAACAAACATAAACATAAACACACACACACAAACACCTACAGTCAGTGTCCTCATCAACAATACCTCAAGTTCTCAACTTTTCCATGCTTTTCAACCAGAAAAACAAACACACACACACACACGCACACACACACACATAAGAGATGCTGGGATAAAGGCTGGAATGCAGCTGAGATGCCTCAGGATAACATTCTGCACACACACTCACACACACATTGAGACGGCTGATGTGGAGTAGGGGAGGTGAGGCTGTTGTGACTCACAACAAATGGAGAAAAAAACTGAAAAACTAACTCTTCTATTCAGAAATAAAAGTCAGAAAAGGTCGGCTGTTATTATCAATTCAATTGTGCACTACTGTACTTTCTTTCTCTTACACCCCCCCCCCCCCCCCACACACACACACACTCACACACTTTTAAATCAACATTTGTCTTTCATCTACATTTTCTGTGACCTAGAAAATGATTAATAAAAAAATATTAAATTACAATTTCAAATAATTGTTCTATATTGTAATATATTTTAAAATGTAATGTATTCCCTTGATGCAAAGCTAAATTTTCAAAAGCCATGACTCCAGTCTTCGCTGTCACATGATCCTTCAGAAAACATTCTATCATGCTGATTCGATGCAAGAAAAGAAAGCAAAAGAGAGAGAGACATTTATGCATTAAGTTTACAGCACATGTTCAGTCTATCAGCGGCAGGATGCATCACTGAGGTCAATGTGTTTGTCTTGCAAATGGAAATAAAAGCACTAATGGGATGATCTTTCCATATGGCCAGTGATCCTGGCCATTCAGTTGAATTTAACCTCTCAAAAAATGCACTAAAATGAACTTTGTAACATTTATATAATGCTTGACAGTTTACATTTAGATCATCATCTAACGCTCACTTGAAGTTAATCTTTTAAACAACTAATAAATGAATAATGCCGTTTAATGTAATCTTTAGTAAATATCAAAATGAATAATGATTTTTCATTCTGTACAGTGTTCTTACATTTATTTGTAGCACTGAAAATGAGAGGTTTTGGCTTTTAGTGTTTTATTATTTATTTAGACAAAAATTATACATTTGAATACTGCCCAGTTATCAGTTATTGGCATGGGACAGCATTTTAAAATCATGCATTCTTACATAAAACTCTTACAAAATGACTTCACAGACATTAGCATTATCTAGTCGAAAATATTCTGAAACAACTGCATGTTTCTGCCTACAGTATCCTGCCCCTCAGGCAGTGGAGTGTGGAGGGTCTCTCAGAGAAGTTTTAGGAACTGTTTTGAGAGCAGTACTGGCATAGTTTAACTTCATACTGCAATCCTATATGAAGAGAGAAAACACACACACATAAAGGACTCACAGCACAGGCTCGCAGCAAAAACCTTAAGCAACAGATTGAATCAACATGACAGCCAAAAACAAGGATGCTATTTCCATTCGCACATGACCAAATCCTACACACAATGTGTCCATACACACGCACACAGCATGTGTGCACGTACACAAACACACACCGTATACGCCTCCTCCACTTTCATGGCACTGGTTGCCATCGTATCGAAGCCATCTGTGTACCAGCAGTACTGGCACCTTGATTTGAGAGAAAGTGGGGATGGAGTTGGCTCTGCTATGGAAGCAAAGCACCATGCAGATCCGCGGGCCATAATAATACCAAAGACTCATTTACAACTCTTGCACTGTAAAGCACACAACCAAAGCTGACAGGCTTTATAAGGTGTTAAAAGCATTATTTAGCACGATTTTTCTAGCAATCTAGGAAATTGAGAGAGATTTTATAGATATTTTACGTGATCCTGCAGAAATCACAATCATGTTATAAACAGTTGTGCTGCTTTATATTTTTGTGAAAAACTTTATATTCTTTTTTTCAGGATTCTTTGATGAACAGAAAGTTCAAAAGCATTGAAATAGAAATCTTTTTCGACAACTCGCATAACTCAACGCATCCCTGCTGAATAATAGTACAAATGTATTTCTTTAAAACACACACGCGTGCATATATAAATAGCACTGTCAATATTGCAGGACTTTTTTTTTTTTCAATATATTGAATTTTGAATTCAAATATTTCCATGCTCCTGCTTCGGTTTATGTGCTTTTGCTTGTCTCTTGGTTGCATGCTGCCTTGGGTTCATTGCTTTTTTCATGCTTTTTTAGTAGAAAAAAAACAAGGATTAATCCTAGACTGTACTGTTTTTGGAAACATTTATATAACAGCAGAACTACCAAGTCTAATGTGATCATCATACAGCCTGCAAACACAGGGAGGACAGGGCAAATGTATTACTAATAAAACCACATGTAATAAAACATAAAAGTCTTTATGTCTACTGTAGTATATCAGGCACTTATACACACACAGTGCCTTATTCCTAACATGGGAACATGCAGTGCTCTCTGTAGCACAGTGCCAGCTACAACATATACTGTAGTAGCACAGACATAAACAGGGAATTCATGTTGAGGTTGTCAAGTTGGTTGATTGCGATCAATCATCCTGACGCAACCTTAGTCATGACAACTCACATTAAAAACCATCTGCAGGTCTGTTCTGAGATCAGTCTACAACCTTGTTCACTCAGTCTGCATCTGAGCCAGACGCCTGGGCTTGGCGTACTGTCAAGATTGTGTCTTCGGGACTTTTAAAGAGTGTTTGAGTGTTCCCGCTGTTCTTTACTCTACCCTGTGGGGACGAGTGTCTTCAGGGTGCAGAGCCAAGAGTCTAGCACAGCAAAGATAAACTTTCCCTGCAGCTACTGATCTGACTGCAGTCAGAATACAGCCACATGTGCTGTATGTGTGTATGCATATTGGCTCATCAGGGTAAATAACTAGATCCTTGCAAGTTAAGACTTTCTGCTAAATTGGTCTTTGTTTCTCAGAACACAGTCATATGGGTTTGGAACAAGTAAATGATGACAGCTTTCATTTTTGGGTGAACTATCTCTTTAATCAGGTTCCAGACAAAAAAAAATAACTAGTGGGTAATTGGCTCTGAACATGAAATATTTAGGAGCCAAATGCCTTTAGTCACCAAATGCAGTGATTTGCTTTGAATCAGACATGAGCAAGTTTGAGGCTGTTTTCTGAATTTTTCTGACTTACTTGCTAAAAAAAAAAAGAACCAGCTCATTAGATTTATTTGTTCAAATCAGGCACCTGCTGTGTTCATCTATTTGGAAAACACTGGCATGAACTCTAAAGCAAGAAGGTATTACATTTTTTGTTGCAAATTTGTATTATATATTTAGAAAAATGTGTTCATAGTCTGAATCCCTGCTTTAATTTTCTGCTGTAGTATGACTTCCAAGAACATGAGGGTGAGTAAATGACAGAGGTACCATTTTGGGGTGAACTATGCATTTAATCGTGGCTTCAGGCTTAAATGACTAGAGAGCAACTGGCTCTGAACATAAAATATTTAGGAGCCAAAATCCTTTAGTTGTCAAACAGAATGATTCCTTTTTAAACGGACATGGCCAAAATATGATTCACGGCTCAGTCAGGGAGTCAGCTGTAAATTCACTGAATTTACAAGCGAGTTTGTTTTGCTAATGTTGTCACTGACTCATTTAAAATAAGTAGTCTTTCAAATCAGATGTAATGGTGTAGTAGTCTTTCAAATCAGATGTAATTCATCAGTAGCAACAAATTATTGCTGGAAATGTTTATTTTTGTTGTATTAGCACCAGTCTACTGTAGATCCCTGCTTTAACATTTATAAAATTATATAACTTACAAGAACATGAAGGGTAGAATGGCTTCAATGCTTCTATTAAGCAGTGATGTGATTTTCATGAACCATCTACAATCTAAATAAAGACATAAATAAAACATAGATCTCTACAAGTAGCCTACAGGCAAAGCTACATTGATTTCCCTTGCATGTGACAACCACAAACACATACAGTGCAGAAACATGACCTGCAATGTGCTGATAACTACTTTCATTTCCTGTTTTCTTTTTGAAAAGCAGCCAGCTTCCTCCATGCCTCATGCACTCCTCATCCAGGCAAGACTTCATCATGTGACAGAACGACAGGGACGAAATGAGAGAAAATACAGATGCACTGAGCAGTCAGAGTAAACAAAACAATCAGACAGAACATTAGCTGGGGTTATAATGAAAGAGGATAAATCTGCTCCCTTTTTTCTAGGGACTCTCCGTCTGTCAACATGTTCCCTCACTATTTACCGACTCCTGACTTTCTGCTCTCAAAACTTGTTGGATGTATAAAATTATGCATGCATGTATAAGATCGATTAATGATTTAACAACACTTATAACACCGCCAGAGACAATCGTCTTTCTTCATGAGACAGTTTGCTGAGCCAGTCAATTCCATCTATTTTTGATAATGGCATGCATTGCTCTGCTGACTGACCTGAATCTTCTTGACTGGAATGCATTTGTCAACCATCAGCGATGAAATCCCACTGTCTCCGTCTATGTGAAACCCAGTTTTCTCAAGCCCAGGCGGCTGGTTGAGGAGATGACAGATGTGTGGTCAGTCCAATAGACTTACAATAGATGTAAACAGTCCCTGCCTTTTCTGTGAAGTCACTGTGGTAATTTGTAGCATGTGATATACTGAGCTTCACACAGAGGATCAGAGTCGATCAGTGCCAAAAACTGGGCCTGCAGCCAACTGCCTTACCTGCTGCCAGGAGAGGCAGGCAAAAAGAGGATAGGCTTGGAAAGAGGGAAAAAACGGGTTTCTTGAATTACCTTTCAGCCGTGTATGCATGAAATAAGCACACGATGATCGGTATGAGTTTACACCGGAGAGAGCAGATATCTCATCTACCTGCATTACTAAGAAACAAAGATGGGAACACAGATGAGAACAGAAAGAAAGCATGCAGGACGGGGTGTAAAATAGCTCTGAGTGCTCACGCTGTTAAATTAACCCCCTGAGCAGCTTCAAATGGAGCTAAATTACTCTATAAGAACTTCAAAACCATGGATGCATATAATATATTATTTTGCATGCTATCCATACTGTTGTAGACAAGATTAGAAAAATGTCTTGTGTGCTACTGTATGTCTTAAAGAGCCAGTAAGATGAAAATTCTAAGCTGTTTATAAGTCCTGTACAATAGGTTTAAATCCATCCAAGGTTAAAAAACATTGTCATTTTGTCAAAATATCATTTTAAAATTACCTCAAATCTCAGAGATCCCCAAACGGTTCGCGCGAAGCTGTTCAAAAGATTCAGTTTCCTTAAACCCCACCTTTCGGTAGCATACTGTGTTCTGATTGGTCAACTAACATAGTCAGGTTTGATTGGTTGTTCCACGCACACCTCCATGGTAAACTATGCGTTAGCATCTTTTTGGGGTGAATTATGTCTTATTCCTCTCATCGCGAAGCAAACAGTAAAATAAAAAACTTGAACAGTCTCGCTGCTTTTTCTTCTGTGTGGGTGTATTCAAGCCGCGCGCTTCAGTTTGAATCTGAATAGCTTAACTTTATAAAATTTACAAAATTAGTAAATTTAAAAGAAAACGATCAGTCTAGTATCCCAGAAGCCAGTGAGGCTGTGATGTAACTGGATCCTCATCTAGCTAGAGCCAGAGCATGAGACAGCATTCCAATGACACTGTTTTACTCACTCATAATGCTTTTGCGTCTGTTGTGTGTTAGATGCGAAGTATGTATTTCTCTTATAAAGCCACAGGCTCATTTCTTCGGTGTGTGCTATTTGTATTAGCCTACAGTGCTTGTCAGCATCAAACTAAATTCATTATCTTAAAGTTGAATATTCCTTTGGATAAGTATGGACCAATTTTAAAAAATCATTGTGTACTTTTTGGTTTAATTACTTTGCACATTGTTTACACTGATGGACAGCTACATCATACACTGTAATACAGGTAATTTTTGATTTCCCATCTGTGTGGCTCTTTAAATCATAGTATATATGCTAAAAGTTGCTTGAGTTGTATATTATGATGCATGCATTTCTCTTTATACTGACTGTACATAATGTTATGATGCCTTAAATTCACTTGTACTGTAGCATGTAAAAAAAACTGATTTTAGCTTAATTTTGTTAATGTATTTAGAAAACAAAAGTATAGAATTGAATATTGGCCATAACATGAAAATAATTATCAGCTTATTGTAATGTCCATAATTTAAAATCGGTTCATACTTATCCAAAGGAATATTCAACTTTAAGATAATGAATTTAGTTTGATGCTGACAAGCACTGTAGGCTAATACAAATAGCACACACCGAAGAAATGAGCCTGTGGCTTTATAAGAGAAATACATACTTCGCATCTAACACACAACAGACGCAAAAGCATAATGAGTGAGTAAAACAGTGTCATTGGAACGCTGTCTCATGCTCTGGCTCTAGCTAGATGAGGATCCAGTTACATCACAGCCTCACTGGCTTCTGGGATACTAGACTGATCGTATAGCTTTCGGATGACAGAGCCACTTCCTAAGAGGGGGTTGAGGGGAAACATACTTCGTGGGGGGAGGAGAGAAAGAAAGAAGGGTCCCAGCAGCAAACTGAAGTTCTGTGAACTCCAGAGACCCAGATTCCCAGCATACTCTCAGTAGGCACCTATGCGTTTGTCTTCCAAATTTTCACTTTCATAAGGATCCTTTACCTACAATGAACATGAACAGAGACAGTTAACAACACTAAAGTCAATTGGCCCGATTATGTGCAGAGCAGACAGGGTGGTACTCTGCACAAATGAGCTTAGCAGAAGCCGGCATGAGGCAGCAGTATCACACGCTGTCACACACGCACACCTCAGCAAGCTCGCATAAGAGTCAACAGAGCGCGATTTCTCCAACATGCATATTCCTCCAGCCATTCTGATCTCCAAACGTCTAGACGGCCAGCCTGAGCCTTTCTCCCCAGATCAGACCAAGAGCAGAGCTGTCTATGGCCACATTGAAGAAAATCAATGATGCAGCCTGGATTTGAATGGACTGTTTATACCAGCAGTGCAATATTCTCAGAATTAGAATTTTGTCAAAAGTGTAAATGGGAAAACATGAGCTAAAGCATAATTATACCAAACACACCAGAGTTATTAACATGAACTAAAACTGTTAAAAAAACATTTTATTAATTGAAATAAAGCTGAAATAAAAGAAAATATAAATAATACATGAAAAACTTAATGAAAATTAGAAACACTGCCTTGGTAACTAAATGAAATATCTTGAAGTGCTAAAATTACAGGAAATAAACCAGAAATAAAAATAAATTAGAACTTAATAGAAACACTAAAATAACTCTGAAGCACACAATAAATAAGTAAATAGAAATATAAACAAATAAAATACTTGAAGAATTTGATGAGAATTGCTTGAATTCATACTGATGTTATATGATCTTCTTTTATCTTTGCAAGTGTGTTGCATTTTTGAGATCTCTTCTGAAACTCTAGAGGAGACACTTTTGAAATTATGAGGGATCTTTTTTTCAAGACAAAAATCTGGGTCTCCAAAGGTCTCCATTTATTCTCGTCGCTGCCTGGAGAAACAATTGTGTTTTTCCTTCCTATAGTGAGTGAATGCACAGGTATATTATCATACCGTCAACAATATAAACTACAGCCCGAAGCCGTTATATACCAGTAAGCCAGTCACTTATCAATGTCATAATTAATGTTTGCTCGACACCAACTCAATTACATAAACACTAGGTGTGCGATTTGTAATAACATAATCAGAATATGTCACATTTGTTAGTACGCCGTGGCCTGACTTCACCTGTTGTTTCCTAATATGCAGAGGCGTGTACTCTATGTTGCTACCGGGTATAGATATTTTTCCATTTGTCAATAACATTTGCTCGGTTTAACAGCATCTGATTTGATTAAAACGCTCCTGTGTTCACCCAACCAAATACACAACAACCCACACGCAACCCTCTCCCTTTCACTTTCTCACTTTCCTGCAAACTATTGATAAAAATCAGCCACTGCTATTCTCTGGGTGGGGATATAAACTCATAAGCAAGATGGTAAATAGATTACTAACAGCAATGTCATGAACGCAAGCTTTTTGAGCAGTGATTTAACAGAAGCATGATGCATTTGTGACTGACACCTCAGAGATTTATAACCGTTAATCATTATTCTTGCCTGGAGGATGATGCAACTATCGCCTTCCCGATCAACCTCAACGGACACCAAGGACGATGATGATGCAGTTTTATGAATTGTTCTAATTCAATGACATAAGAGAGGTTCGTCACAACTATAACGATAACAACACAGCGAAACAATATTGTTGGAAACACTATCAGAACATTGACAACCAGAATCAGAATTTATGCAACTTAAAGCTTTTAAAGCAGCAGATGACAAAAAGACAGCACACGCTTGTAATAAACAGAACAATATTGTGCATTGGTGTGGGCTCTACTACAAGTTATCGTTATAGTTCTTGGTGTAAACGGGCCTTTAGTCAGGATAACTCCCATCACAGGTTATAGTTGCCCTAAAAAGACAAGGACGCCAGACTCAGAGCACAGGTGAGGAGAAGGAAAGCTAAAAACTAAGACAACTCTCTGGATTGCTTTGGCCCGGGGCAGTTTGACTGGAGGATCTGTTCTAGCAAGTTTAACTAGCAGCTGAGGATAAGTCGCTGCAAGACGGTCACTTTTTACTCACATCTCAATAACAGATCACATGCTACATGAAAGCATATTGCATGACACCTGGAAAATCTCTGCAACCTAATCATAGATGAATGATCATCCTCAACTGAGGGACGGAATAGGTCTGACATAAAGAGAACTGCATGATATTCCTGAGCAAGACAGCACAGTCAAACCAAGTCCTGTGGTGATTAGACAGCTAGTCTGGGTAATGGAGATTCAAGTATACGAAAGTTGAGGCACCTTATAATGACACTTAGATTCTCTTCATCAAGTGTCTTGAGTAAATACCGAATGCTTGTTTACTTCCAGTCTGCTAAATCTTCTACACAAGCAACACACCAAGTCTACTTTGAGTGCTCAGATGTCGGCACATTGAATATTTCGCTGGTTTCTCTGTCATACTGGTCTTCTTGTGGGTGCCAAAACACCCACACGGTCACACAGGAATTCAATAACGTGAGGGAATGGGAGAGTAGCATGCTGTTTTGTGTCAGTTGCTAAGCAAAGTGAATCAACCCAATGTCAATTTTGACGTTAGGCTCCTGGTTCGTCTCAGACAGCAGCAGTGACCCACAATGACACAGAAGAAAACAGACCCTGCATTAAAACTTAAGGGATGATGAAATTGTTTTCTATCTCGAGCTGTCCTCAAACTGTCGGAGTCTTTTCTTTTTTCCTCCTATCTCGTCTTTGACTTGAGAACTATCTTCTGATTGGCAGGATAAGTAATTAGTCAAAGTTCCCAACAGGGGGAACTATTTTTCATTCTTTGACAATTAAAACACTTCATCATCTGTTGTTGACTGGTGCCAAATGACAACTGATCAATCGTATAGATTCATTGATTTAAAGCCTTTGGTTTGTGCCGACATCCATTTCAAATTCAAACCATTGTGCAGTTCAGACCCTGTGTATACTAAAATAAATAACTTTTCCACTTAAAACACCACTTGACAGCTGTCCTTGCAGTTGTTGACGTTGGCTTGTACCCTGCAATTATCATTTGCAAAAAACTCACTTTTATGAGATGAATGGGGGAAAAAAAGAAAATTGGCCAAACACATATCAGCCAAAAAAAATCAGCATCATATATCTGCTGCCCTGATTTCTAAATATCGGCATTGACCAGTAAAAACAAAACAAAACATTTAAGTCAACCTCTAATATATTTTTTTCTAAAAACCATACATTTCCATACAAATCACCACCTCATAAATGTCTCATGTTTTCTCATGAGATTGGGTTGGAAAACCGATTTGACCAATATTTTTAACCAATATTACTTTTTTTTGTAAAGTGCTGCCTAAAAACATGACCTATGTGTTAATTGTTGAACCGCTATTTGCTCAACATGAAAAAATAGCATTCAAAAGTAAAGCAGCTTAATTATTTAATTATTTTGTTTAACAACACAAAATGAATTAGAAATTAATAGTTAAAAACTTTAAAACGTTTCACAGCCATTTTAAAGGAGATTTCTAAGCTTCCACACAACTCAAAATAGTCCTAGTTAAATATAAGTTTGCATAAATATGAATAAGTCACAAATAATAATTAAATAATTAAAACTAACTGACATTTCCATAATGTATATTGTTTATATGCTGCAGCCTAATAATTATTGATTGCTCAAAATAATCTTAAAAAACATAAACTCTGCAAATCTGTTATCTGATAATTAATCATAACATTAATTCCTATTAATACTGGTTGAAAAAAATATAATAATAGTATTAACAAGAAGAAGAAGAAGGTTGGTCGAGATCTTATTGGGTATAAGACGTTCATGAGATATTCCGAGATGTTCTAGGTGCATCTCAATTGATTTTGGAACACGCACGAAACATAGTCTACTACTGAAACACAATGTGTTTGCAGAGCAGTGGATGTTGCATGGTCATTTGCATCGCTGCAGAGCTATGAAAGTCCTCGGTCAATAATAAAGTGATGACACTCACCTTCATAATACCGCAAGGTGGATTCCCGGTGCCGGTGCACCTCTCTGCAGAACTGTCGCGGATTCGGGTACAGATCCGCGGGCTGCTGTGCTCCCTGTACCGTCCGTTAGAGTACACCCCCTCGGCCCCGTACACCGGGTGCCCAGCCACCGACGCGTCCAGGTATGTCTGGTAGGAATCGCTGATGTTCAGCGCCGCCGCCGCTGCCGCTAGGTCCTGGGTCGGGGTGGTCGCCTCGGAGATGGGCTCGTACAAGGGTCCCGCCACGGATTCGGAAGCCTGCGGCTCAGCCATCGTGCGTTCTGCTGTTAGCTACGCCAAAAAACTCACCCTCGGAGTGAGTGAACCTTTGGTTTTAAGAGCCCACGTCGAGACAAACAGCCATCGGAGTACCGTGCGTCCGAGTAAAACCGTAAAATCCATGAACTAAGAAGGCACCTCACGTCCTCTGCCAGCCGAGGTGGTGAATTGATTGTGCAGGCGGATAGATTCAAACACCCCTCTCCTCCCTCCCTCTCACCCCTCGTTGCCACTAGGAGAAAATAAAGCGCACAGATGGCGCTCGTGCCGTGTCCTGCCGGTGGGCGTCCGTAACTACCGAGATTATAATACAGGGTTATGAGAGCCAATTAGCCTCGTTCGGTCCCTTGATCGCCAGACACCCTGTAAGCAGCGATGGAAGGATTTCCGCTGTCTCGGTGTAGTCAGTACGCGTTCAGTCACTTCTGTACTGTCCCTCCAGCGTCTCTCATGCGTGACCGATCAGAGATGACCGAGGATGGTTGTGACTGGTGTAAAGGCACATTTGGAGAGACAGGTCCTGCCACTTGATTTGCAAACTATCCCATCACACTTAAACGGAACCACACAAAGCCACACACACACGAGCAGATTTCCATAAACATGCTACTCAACTACTCCCAGGCTGCCTGGGAAAGAGTGATAAACAAACGCGATGCCTCTGTCTGTGGTGGGCTACAGTGAAATTATCCAGTAATTGCCCCTTTTAAAGAGGCAGACATAGATGTTTTGGTGAACAAAGAAATGCCTAATTGTCTAGGAAAATAAAGAACTACATAAAGTATTAAAAAAAACATTATTTTTTTTAAACTAAAAGGGTATCTCAGTCTTGTAATGTCAAAGGCAATTTAAAGTTTCAGGCAAATAAACAGGAAATTTGTATTGCACTTTCAAAGTTCAGGAGATTTAATGGCATCTCAATTATAATTACTTTATTTGAAAAAATTCTCAGATTTTTCTCATAATTTTTTTATAGTTGTTTATAATAAATGTTTGTATAATATTTATACATATTATATAAAATTTTATGTGTGTGTGTGTGTGTGTGTGTGTGTCTTTTAAATGAGCAATATTACAATCGTAGACGTGAGATATGGCTGTATATCAGTTGTGATTCAGCCATAGGCACGAGGCCACAGGTAATCACAGCATGCCGATATACAGCCACATCTTATGTCTGCGAGTGTGATATTGCTTTTATACAAATGTCCGACGTCAAAAGTGTGTAAATATATAATGGAGTGTCTCTAAAAACCCTCTTTACTACTTCCTTCCGCCATGGATTTAAATCTCAGCAATTTAACAGCTGAGCTCTAGCCTCTGTTACTAATTCGAAAATGTCACTTTAGAGATAGTAACGAAGGAAAGTTGAGTCGCTTCATTGAAAGCTTATTGTATTATGAAGAGTATTATAACAGATAGAGATGAACTGAGCGAGTGTGATTACCTGTGTCTTATACAGCATTCATTCTTCAGCTCAATCTCATTTTCACAATAAAACATAGTTTGAATGTTCGCTGAAGAAAGTGATATCTTTGTCGAACTATATTTCTCTATTAAAGGGTTAGTTCACCCAGCAGTGAAAATTAGGCTGTTTTACTCACCCCTGAGGCATCCTACGTAGGTGTATATGACTTTCTTCTTTCAGACAAATCCAGTCTGACTTATATACAAAATTGTCTTTGATCTTTCAATCTCTTTTATTGCAGTCAGCAGGTGATGCATTCCTTCGGTCCAAAAGAAGTTAAATAAAAAGCACCCTTCCATAAAAAAAAGTGTCTCACTCAGCTCCAGGGGGTGGACAAAGGCCTCCTGTAAATAATCGATGTGTTTTTGTAAGAATAAAATCCATATTCAATTGAAAGCTTATTATAGCACCGTATTGCCATTTCCCCAATGCTAATATCCAGCAAAAATAAGCCCAATAAACGCCTGCTCATCATATGTGGAGGAATCCAGCGTCTGACTAACTTTTTTTTGCAGCAGCTGCAGCAGTGAGAGCAGCTCAATTCAAGCGAAGATCATGCCAATTCAGAAAAAAAAATTTTAAGAAGAAATGTTCTGGAGTCAAAGCCATATCCTTATCTAACAGGAATGGTATGTCATGAGCAAGCTGAGACCAGAAGGGAAAAATTGAAAGGCATTCCCCCCAAAAATGTAAATATGTATCAAGTGCTTTCTGAGGACATGAAATACATAATTAGGAGATGATAGTGATAGATGCATATAGAAGCATTTTAAAGGGGACAGATAGAGGCTATGCATTAGCCAATATTTTAGTCTAGGGTGAATTTGAAGATAACACCTTAAGTTCATACTGACATGTTTTAAATGCAGACTTCTGATTGAGAGATTGTGATCTTTTAATTTATTCTAGCAAATATGCTGATATATTGATTCATCTTCAGAACTCTGAAACACTGTGGAATGTTCCTTTGACCTCTGCTGTTTTTACACAGAGCCAGTGATATTCACTCTCCCCTAAACCTGACCTTCACGCAGACCTTTCTTGATTTTTTTCTGCATCCCAGACCCAACACACTTACACATATAGGAAACATGTGCACTCACAGACAAAAACAGAGAACGGCACAGAGAGGAAATTTTTATACTATCAAATTATATCCTCCAGAAAAGCCAAATCACATTAACTTGTGATGGCATGATCGAAATCATATGCTCCTCTGCCTGAGCAGCCATTACAGCATGATTCATCACTTCCAGACTGCAGCAATCAAACGCCGAGCCGGGGCATTAAGGCCAGACAAGAGCAATATAACTCAGAACAAGGTCATTGACAGCTGACTAGAGCAGCATCGGCACATACTCCTGCAAACTGTATGGTATAAGTCAGCTTTCCACATTCAGATCTGATGTTCCTGTGCTTTGGAAGAAAATGCAAATGGATTATTTATTTATTTTCAGACTAAGAAATTGGGATGATGGATGAGGAATTGACTCAAGAACAAAAGCCCATAATGCCTTCAGCACAATCAGTTGATGCCATCAAAACACTGCCTGGAAGCCATTCCTGAGAAACTATTTTCTGGGCCAAGTTTGACGTTTCACAATGAAGCTCTTCTGTTCTAATTAGGCTGAGAAATGCTTCGGTTTCATACACTTTCTCTAGTACTGAATGAGGACAGTGGACTTGCCATGACCCCAAACCGTCCTTGCAGATGACGCTCCACCCCCACGATCACGATCATGAGCAGTGCACTGATTCATTAGGCCTTCTCCTGGAAATGCAGTGATTTATTGAATGGTGGGGTTGTTTTGGTGTGAGACTACTGGAGAAGGGTTGATGAAGAAAGACTGGAGAGAGAAAACCAGGAAGTTTATGACAGATAGACAGACCTCCCCCATCAAAAATTGGATCAGAAAAACGAGAGAAAACATTTCTCAGAACAGATTTTTCTCCAGCAGGCCACAGTTTTCTCTGGAAGGACTTTATGAGCATAACAAGAGTATGGAACGTGTATGTCGGGAGATCCATCAAAATTCTTTGGAAGAAAGAAGGGTAAATGTAAAACATCAGGCTGTCAACAACATCTGTAAACACTAGGGGTGTAACGGTACGTGTATTCGTACTGGACCGTTTCGGTACAGGGCTTTCGGTATGGTGCACGTGTGTGCAATGACCGAATGCGATATTTTGTGTGCTGAACATAGGTACATTTTTGTGTTTCCAAATGAACATATTAAGTGGCGGAAGTCCCTGTGTTCAGCGCAAATCCCGCCCTGCAGCTGATACTAAGGCCGGTGACACACTGGCTGTGTGGCGTGAGCGTGGCGTTTCTGCTGCGTGACAGTTGCGTGACAGCTGCTTCGAGTTTTCTGTGTCTTTACACACCAGAATCGTGCCTGACGCGGCGCTGGCGCGCTGCTGCTGCTGTAGGTGACATAGAGGGAGACCGCCGACAGACCAGGATCTTGTCTTCACGACAACAATATCTATACTTCATGTTGAGCATAAATATAAAGCCTACTGATAAAGGACACCGTCAACAGTATTGACGGCAAAATAGATTATGTTTGACAGGTGCAATATGCCAGTGTGTCACCGGCCTTAGGTTTTCAAAAGGCATCACGCGAGTGTAAACATCACTACAACTAGGAAAAAAATGATTGTAATTCAAACGCAGCTCCCGTCGGCATTTAAACTGACCTTTGCTCTTAATTCTGATCGATGCAACGCAATAACGAAATCTGAGCAGGTCTAAAAACTGAAACTGTTGATGCTGCATTTAACACTTTGGAAAAGTTATATATATTTTTTAAATATGAGCAGGCCTGCAAGCTTGGATTGGTAATGCTGCACTGTAATCATAGTTATTTATTTATATTTTTCATTATATTTTATTATATGATATTGGTTTGAGACTGAGAGTATTTTATTAAGTGGAGAACTTTGCAGCAGTATTTTATTTCTTATTCTTTTTTATTTTCTATATATTTGATTTAAAAGTATAAAAAAAAACTATATGTAATTTGTAAACAAATTGTTAAAAAAAGTTTATAGTAATAAACAACCTGCAGTTTAATGTTTGCATTTCTTTCCCTTACTGTACCGAAAATGAACCGAACCGTGACTTTAAAACCGAGGTACATACTGAACCGTGATTTTCGTGTACCGTTACACCCCTAGTAAACACACATCAAGTGAGGAAGACAAATGAAAGTCAGCATGAAAACATTAAATGCATGTTATGGATCTTATATTGGGAATAATTTTGACCTCACAATTTTTAATCACAATGCCGTAACTGGATCTTCCATTGAAAACGGCAGACTGAAATCTCACGTTCCTCCACCAAGTTCATCTACAATACATCTCAAAGTCCAGAAAGCTATAGAACCAAGTTTTCGTTACATTTGTGTTTCATCACAGCTTTAATGTTGAAAATGCATGATGTATACACAACAAATATACACTTATAATATAAGTATAAATCTATATTCCTCATACACAGTCTCATGTAACTGATACCAAATCAGGCTTAAAACAGATAGCTTTGGAATAGGCAAATACTGCTTAAAATGTTGTTAAATTTAAATAATTGTTAAATAATCTAAACCATAAAATGTACAATAGAACAAAAGGAGATCTTGCATAAAACAGCTTATTTGAAAGAGTCTAACCGAAATGATCAGTTTTGATGGAGGAGGAGGTAAAAGGCTGAACTGTGCTGACATACACCTGATATGGCCACACTTTCCCTTCTGTTTCCACCGGTGTTGCTTTTTTGAGTGCTACAGTCACTCCTGTCCTCTACTCAGCATTATTTCACTCATTTGAGTGAGACAGATAGGAAACAAAAGTGATACAATTGTATCACTTTGATCTCTCTTTAGGCAAATTATATAGGCTAATAATTTCTTACCACAATAACATCCTGACTGGAAAATATTTCAATCTTCCACCCTCCACTGATTCACAGCAAAACATCTCAACACAGACTCCACCCTGAACCCTCCATGCAAAGCCTCAAACAAAATACTAAACATTTACATATGAAAATAACCCCCCCCCCCCCAATAAAAAATGTCACAGGCTACAACACTGTAAAATGTATATGTGCAACACACTGTAATAATAATATTAATTTAAAAAAAATTAAATATATAATATTCATTTTAAAATTAATTGTTATTTCGAGACGCGTGGGTAGCGGTAAAAAAAATTCTAATGATATATATATATTAACTATTTTCATGTATTATTTTTACTGATCAAATGTAAGAACTGTACTTCTGAAAAGCAAAAGTGTAAAAGAAAGTCAATGGTTTGAGAGAGAAAAGGGTGTTATTTCCTGTCAGTGAATGAGGAATCGAAAGCAACACAATTTCTCACAAATCTGACCTTGCAAAATCTGAAAACACTCAACCCGATAACCCGAAGATCTCTTCAACACTATACAATATTTTATATTTAGGAAATAAAAACATTTTATAGATAGGCCTACAATAGCATGTAATCAGCGCACTGCTAGTATAGAAAACACACTGAACGGCTACAGTGTGAAAACAGACAGCTCATGAAATTTACCAAGTTTAACAGTTCACTCACAAGTTGTGTTTCAGCGACGTCTGGTGGTGAAAAGCGACTAGAGGCTTACTAGAGGCAGACAGACGCACAGTAACACACCTACGAATAGATTTTTTTTTCGTTAAAAACTGTTTTGGTCATTCCTGTTATGCAGTATCCTTATCTAAGTATACAATTTCTCAAAAATAAATATGTTTGTTTTATAAATTAAGTAAGCTAATTTTTAGGCCTATATTATAATGCACACTGGACTGTAGACTGGAAGAACTTGTCAAACTCAGACACTTCATTGATTTTAATTTGAAATGATTTACAAAGTGACAAAAAAATGAACGGGACTGAACATGCCAAGATGCAAATAAAGAGCAACATTTCGCCATTGCTGAGCAAAGAGGGATTGAGAGATAACTTGCGTTTGAAGATTGCCTATTATTATTTTATGTAACTTTCGAACATAAGAAAAACGAAGAAATTGCTCAATAATAACCAAAAAACTATATTCTTAACGCTTTGTAGTTAATACATTGCCTTATGATATAAGATGAGACTTAAGAAAAAGGACAATGTAGCCTACTCCAAAAATGGAAACTTATGATAAAAATATGATTAAAACGTCAAGTAGCCTACATTATAATTTTTAAATTCTGAAATTGCCAGTTGTTTTCTTTTAGATTTAATATTTGGTCTAGTCTGTAATATTCATAGCCTATTTAGCCTGATATAAAATCAATATAAATCTAAGGTGTGTCCTAATTCAGGTTAAAAAGATACAATGTCCAATTTTAAAAGACATGAAATGTAATGAATAAATACAAAACGTGTTTAGGTTTGGTGGCACTAATTGTTTCAGAATGTACTGGCAAAGATGAAACCCAGTCCGAGTTAGGCTATACCTATATCTTCTGCCTTTGACTGAATTTTTCGTGTCACTGAATTAGATTTTTTTCTCAATACCTGTTTCTCTCCAGTAGGTCAAAAAGCAGATCAGCTGACTCTGTTTCATCTTATGGTTAAGCTTTTAGTGCAGTACCCACCTGCATGATGCTTTTATTAAGCACAGGTTTCTGTCTCCAAGCAACAAATGAGCCATTTCCTCAAGCAATATTCTCTTTGCGATTAGAGAGACATAAAACATTATATATATATATATATATATATATATATATATATATATATATATATATATATATATATATATATATATATAAACTACGTCTGAAAGGATAACCATTTTCCTGAGAGGAGTGATGGTTTGAGCTTATTTGGTGTCCAGATAATTTAAGTCAATTGATTCGTTCTGTCAGTGCTGGTGAGGGCTTCTCAGCGGAATGACTTTCACACATTTCGACCAAAAGAGGGGGCAATACTTCATTTTAAATTGTCGTCAGAAACCCGCCCAAAAGAATAGGCTTTACGTTAATTTGATGTAAAACAATTTGCAATAATTTTTCAATCTAATAAGAACTTTAGTTTCCATGTTTATGTAGATATATTTTTAAGGAATTATAAAATTATTTTAAATGATCAACCATGCTTTTATCTGTGCGCGGTACAACGAGGTTCGTTTCGCGCCAAGTTTTCAAAGTTATAACTTATAATATAACTTATGGGTAAATGGTAAAACTTTGTAAACAAAACACATACATTTGTGAGAAATATAAAAATATAACGTTAGTGAAATGAAAATAAAAGTCAATTATTTTTCTATTCTGTTTTGCCAACGTACTCTTACCAAGAACTTTGAAGAGACAATCTTAGTGTTTCTGTCAAAAACAGATTAATAATATAATTTTTTCATCATTTGTGTGTGTTCTCTCATATATACACATGATTTTAATGCTGAAAGTGTGCGAGAATGGCTTAGATTTCGCAAAAAGGACTGATACGGTTGTTGCATGTTGACTCAATTTTAACACTCTTGCAGTGTGGCATTAATGTGCCATCTGGAAAACAGCTTTGAAAACCAGGGTTGTAATGTTTTTCCCATTATGCATTGTTCAATATCATGTTTTCACTGACAGACACTTTAACTTTTACATTTGGTCCCCTGAATGTTGAATATTTTGTTCCATTCTTGCTGACAATTGTCCAACAACTGGAGCCCATAAAGGGGAATGTCTGTTTCTGGTTCATGAAGAAAAATACAAACTCTTGAATCTTCTAAGAAACATGCTATTAGGAAGAGTGGTTGCCAAGTGCACAATGATTTTTCTCTCAAGTCACTTATTCAGAAACCATTCACAAAGGACCGGATAGAAAGACTACAGAAAGTTTGTAATATGTCAAGGTGCACAAACTGTTAGATGGTCATGTAGGGAAATCACACCAATTATTAACCCAAGTTCATTCAATTCTCACAGGAAAGACAAAGTGCTCACACTACTTGTGCTGGAGTCCAAATTATTATTATTAAAAAAAAAAACTTTATTGTCAATTCAATTGCTCTTCTCTACATCCAAACATGGTACGGACACAAGACAGAGCAGAGCTGAACATGCTGACACACACACACACACACACACACACACACACACACACACACACACACACACGCATTCACTCTCTCACAAACACACACACACTGAGACCTACAGTGCGAAACAGTCTACACATGACAAATCAATTTGCAAACAAATACAATAAAAAAGATAGAGAAAAATCACACGGCTTCCTATGTGTCTCTGCCATGACAGAGAAATAGAGAGGGGGAAAAAAACAACATCCACTGTGAGAAACAATCCATCCTTTAAAAATGAATACAGGCATCTAAAAGGGGGCGTAATTAGTCAGGTCTGCAGATTACACATACAGTAAGCACACAGAAAACGTGTCTTCGTGCTGACTGTTTGGCCTTTTCTTCCATGCAAAAGCTCAGCTGAAATCTGCAGTGAAACTACTGAGATGGCAGCGACCGACCCCTTTGTGCCGATAATAGTTTTGAGTACTGATTTTGGATCAGTACATCAGGGCTTTTACAAACAATCGGACACAGTAAAGCAACGTTTTGCCCTACACAGACTGATGGAGCCATCAAGCGTCCTACAGTAATAAAATAGAAATATGTTAACAAAAAAAAAAAATTTTGGATATAGGTACTTTCTTTTAAATGTGTCGTTTTTTTAATTTATATTTCATTATTATTATTATAGGTATTTTACATCAACTGTATGTCAGTGTCCTGAGTGGCCTAGGCCTCTGTGCAGGCGTATGCAGAGTGCGAGAGAAAAAAGATGCAGGTCGGTAACAAGGTGACATGCAGAAATGCGAACCTATAGGACGGCCAGTTAGAAGCACACGAGGAGCAGCATGTGTAACCATGATGACGGGTTCTCTTGTTTTGTTCCGAGAGGGAAGTGTGAGGACAGATGAGGTCATCACCTGTTGCACTGGAGAGAGACAGATGGAGAAAGAGAGACGGCCTGTGTAGTGTAGCGTGAGCCCAGATGCTCAGCGGACCATGTGTCTCCATCGCTTCTCGTGGGACGGATGCGAGCGGGTGCGTGTGCGTTTCTCACGTGTGCCTCTGTTTCATCGATCTGAGTAACAGGTCGTGGTGTTGCTGGTTTGGATGTGGGTGTAACTTGCGTTCATGGTTCAGATTAAACACAGACGGTGAAGGGATGATTAAACCCATTCAGCCTGTCCGTGCTCATGTAGGTGCAACGGATGTTAACAGCCTTGCTGCAACCTAAACACTCATTAGTGTACAGAAGCGTTATATTGCAATCGTCATAGTAACAATAATGTCATCATCTGCAAGAAAGCATTCATTTAAGAGTGCAAAGGATAATATGCATTTACTTCAGATGCAATATATAGCTGAACACCCTCAAAATAAACCATAGAACAGTTTGAAAAACAAAAATGTTCCTTACAGTAGTAGATTTCGGTTTAAGGGTTTCACAGATTTGTTCTGCGAAAAGTCAATTTGAAACAAAAACTAATACACGCACAAAGAGAAAGAGATAACATGCATCTCTCTCGCTCGCTCTCTCTCTCTCTTTTTCCTACAATACTGTTTGGTGGTATTTAATTAGAGGAAGGCTCATTGTATTTTTCTTCTTCCATTAGCTCCTTTCTCTTCTACAGAAACAAGGGATGGGGGAAAGAAAAAGAGGTGCGGTGAAAAGAGAAAAAAGAGAGATAGAGAAAAAGCTAAACTGAAAGTCATAAAGACCCACACTGGGAAACAAATGGGGGAAATAGACTAAGAGTAGAGGGAGAAAAATGTATTTAAAAAAAAAACATTGTTAAGGGAGAAGAGTCACAGAAGGTCATGACTGCTGGCCGCTCCATTGCCCCTCCATCGGTCGACGGAGCAGTTCCTCTACATGCCTCGCTACATCCATGGTGTCGTCCAGATCGAAATCGCCATCAGCGTCCAGCATAGGGTCTCCACTGAGAGGGAGAGATTGAGTTATGTTAAATCATTAGAAAACAGTAATCTAGATGATTCCATCTAATAACATTAATCCCATAGTATATACAGCACATGTTAGAGGGTTATTTACTATAATAGCTGTTATTATATATTACAGCATGTGCTGGTCTACATGAAATAAACATATTTTCTGTGCTTTTCGTGTACTGTTACACCCCTAGTAAACACACATCAAGTGAGGAAGGCAAATTAAAGTCTTAGCTAGCTTTTATTTTATACATTCAGTTTTCATTTTAATTTGAGTAATTTTAGTATGGCGACCCATACTCAGAATTTGTGCATTTGACAAATCCAATGTGCACACACACAGCAGTGAACACAAACACACACACACATTTGTGCTTTTTTAATATTTCTATTTAGCTTTAATTTATTTTTATTTTTCTTCAGTATCAGTTTTAGTAAAATTAGTACTTATTAGTAATATTAGTAGGCTTATTTTATTTCTGTTATTTGCCAAAGCAGCATTTCTAATTGTCTACAATTTTATATTTTCTTTTCTTTTCTTTCAAGGATAGTTCTGGTTTTAGTTAACTGTGACAAGCCAGATGCAGAAACACACAGAATCCATATTTGTGTACTCACATGGGAGGATAGAGTCCATAGGCATGAGGCTGACTGACAGCTGGAGATGCGGCGTGGTCCATGTAGGTGGGGTTTGCTGCAGGGTCAGGGTTAGGTGTAGCAAACCTGCATGAATTATTTAACATCATTAGTTTTATTCTTAGTATTATTTATACACTGTAACAGTATTTATTCTTATTTGTAATTTTCATATTTTCATTATTATATTATACATTTGCCATTGTTTTTTCCCAGTTAAATTTAATTTGAGTAATTTTAGTCTTTCACCATCAACATTTAATTTCAGTTAGTTGCAACATTTCTCTGTTTTTTTATTTATAAAGTTTTTCATCTAATATTGAGAAATGAGTTTAAAGTCTGTTATATATTGAAACAGCTTCCTGTAACGATTCCGGTCACCTTACTTTTCTTTCTCTCCCTCAATAAAATGTGAGAAAGCTCCAAAAATAACTAACAAAAGACGTTCAGCTCATTTATTCTGCTCAGCTCTAGTTCACAGCTTGCTACTCTCCACACAGCTCTTGCTAACCCTCAAAATTAAGTACTAGTTTGATAATGACTACCTCAGAATGCTGTATTATCTGAGTCTGATGGTGTATGAGTCCCTGCTGTGTATGACCGAAGTGAAAGGCTTACTAACAAGACCAACGGGGTCATCCACCTATGGATAAATAATGCTGCTAATGAGGCTAACAGAGCTAAGTATATGCTGAGGTGTACGTGGAGTCTCAAGAATCCATGGCAACCAATAACTGCCCACAGAGTCAGGCCAGCGCTAATATGATAGCGTGCAATTAGATTTATCGCTCGGAGCTTACTGGTTAGCTCTTGAATGTGAGAGATGTGAAGATCTGTACAGAGAGGTCAGAAAAACACACAGAGACAAAGTGTGTGTGCGCGTGTACTTACTCTGGAACTACTTGTTTGATCTGTGGTTTTACGTATCCGTCCACAGCTTTAGCTAGAGAGATGGGAAAGATAAACAGATTATTCCTAAACCATGACATAACACTGGCTAACATTATGTTTGTGAATGAGAACACACACACAGACAATCACAAACATGCTAGATTAGACAGAGTAATACACTCTCATTTAAACCCAAAGACATGAACACACAGACTAGCTATCTATCTATCTATCTATCTATCTATCTATCTATCTATCTATCTATCTATCTATCTATCTATCTATCTATCTATCTATCTATCTATCTATCTATCTATCTATCTATCTATCTATGCATGTAAAGTATGTGTTTATGTGTGTGATATTTGTGCATATAAATCATTTTAAATCAATATTTTAAGAAATAATTAAGCATATATACACTACCATTCAAAAGTTTGGGCTTGCTAAAAAGTTCATTTTTTGAAATGTCAAAGCGAACCAAGGCTACATTTATTTGATCAAAAATACAATATTGTGAGCTATTATTCGAATAAAATTACTGTTTTCTTTATTAATATACTGTATTTTAAAAATAATTTTCAGCATCATTACTCCAGATGTCAGTGTCCTGATGTGTGCTCAAAAATCAATTTTAAAAACAGTTGTGCTATTTAATATTTATGAGGAAACTATGATTTTCATGATTCTTTGATGGATAAGAGTTCATTTATAGAGTAACATACTCATAATGGAAATCCTTCGTAACATTACAATTATCTTTACTGTCCGTTTAGATTAGTTTTTACATCCTTAAAAATAAAAACAAAAAACATACTGATCTCAAAGACTTTGAATGATACTTTGTGTATATATATCATGTCAAGAAAAGATGAGAATTATGTAGATAGAGCTCAAGCTTACACAGTGGTGGGGTGTAGTATTTGGAGAAGACATCGTCTTTGGGCCGGTCAGGATAGAGGAACAGGAGATGATTCAGGTCGCTGATGCGATCCGCCAAGGAGCGGATAGAGAAGTCTTTGGTTGTGTATGGCATGAGGTTCCACACCATCCTTTCTCCTATGAAGACCACACATACGCACTCTTTAGCAGAAATTTAGAGCATTTAAAGCCACTGTAAGTGATCTGTTTTCAAGTGCCATGCATAAAATGTCCCTATTATACAACAGAATATTATAAAGTGCAATAAAGTGTGTTGAGGAATGGCAGTGGAGGAGCAGAGTAATGGTTCTACCTGCTTTGTTAGGGTTCTCTGCCACCCAGGCTATGGTGATGCCACCAATTTCTGAATCACTGAAGCGCAACAGGAAGGTTCCGTTGGGTTTGGACATCAGCATGTCCTGAGCTTGCTGTTTATTCACAAAGCCAAGAATCGCCCTGAGACATACAAGCACATAAACAAACACATGAACACAAATCTGCATGCATGAAAGGACGTTTACACACACAAAGACAAAGAGGCTGCTATCGTTTGTGTACTGTTCAGTTTCATCATGATTAGTGCTCCCAAACAATTAATTGTGATTAATTGCATCTAAAGTAAGTTTTTGTTTACATACTATATGTATGTGTACTGTGTATATTTATTATGTATATAAATGCACATGCATACAGTATGTATATATCTATATATATATATATATATATATATAGATATATAGATAGATATATATATATTATTTAACATAACATATTCTTCTTAAATATATACATGAATGTGTTTGTATTTATATATACATAATAAATATACACAGTATCCACACATGTATTATGTAAACAAAAACTTTCATTTTGGATGCGATTAATCGCGATTAATTGTTTGACAGCACTAAGATTTGTACACAAACATAACAAGATGTGGACGACTGAGGGTTGAAAGAGATCTTATCAAAGCCGCAAGAGGTCTCTCAGATCTTACTTCTGTGTTAAATCCATGGATTAATGCCTTTAATGTGTAGTTTTAACCAGCACTATCTCTCAATCAGCCAGTTGCCATGCCAAAGAAGCACTTCTAATGAATATATCTATTAAATACCACTCAAAACATAAAATATGATGAAATAAAACTAGATTTAAGAATGTGTTTCATTATGACTAACAATGTCCAGTAGAGCAGCCAGGTTAAACTATGAGAAGTGTCCATGACTTCACCCAATTTATATTCAGGAATAAATCACTGTGCCATTTTCTTGTCTGTTAATTAAGTGCATTTTCCATTTAAAGTCACATAACTGAAATACGAACAAACGTCACTCTCATTTTTTTGTGAGATTCACTCCTGGTTCATACGGCATTAACAGCAGCATTCTCAGCTGAGTGTGAGAGATGTCATTGTTATGTGAGAGCAGAGCGGAGAAACAGCTTTCATTCTATTACTTTCTGCTCGTTCATTGACTGAGCAGCAACAAAGAGGGATTTTTATTTAGCTTTTACACATGGATGAACTGTAATCATTAACATTAAATCTGTATGAACGTGAGTTATATGTTCGTGTTCTCACAGAGTTCAGTTCTTACCCGTCATTCCAGTGAGGCTTCAGGTGTTTTTTAGTAAGCTCCATCACACCATCAAACCACTGCCAAAAAGTGAAGTTCCTGCCTGGTAAACTCTCCTACAATGACAAGAAACAAATCAGATTTAAAAGATAACTCATGCACAGTAAATGAGTAATGAAGTCAATGATGCTGAGAAAACAACAACTACAGATTTACCTACATTTGTATCCTTTAAGTTCTAAAAACATACAATCAGAACCAAACTGAGGCATCTCAATCTCTTTCACAGATTTACCACATAGATTCATTTATTATTAGTTACGTCTCATTTTTGAACAGACAGTGGGTGTACAGATCTAAAGTGTTAAAAAAGCCCTAGTAGCATGTTGTAGACTAAAATCTCATCAAATCATGTAATGAAGCTTGTTTCCTCACAGATGCTTAATAGTTATTTAAAACAAAGCATGGAATCATGAAAGAACAATCTGCTGAATTCCTGGTACATGTGCCTCGTAAGTGATGCGTTCATTGGAAACGGACATGGAGTTGACAAATTAGACAGCACACAGCTAGAAGTGTTCGTGGTAAAGGGAAGATTCAGGGCTTAAGAAACACAGGCATGACTGCCTGGATGAGAGCATGATCCGCTGCCTCAAATTCAGTCTGTTTTTAATCAGTGATCCACAAGCAAAGTCACATTACTTAGGACTGAAGACAGGATGTGTTCGTCTCCATCTCTTTCACTTTAATCACTCTATTTCCTCAGAACACAATGTTCTGTGTCCTGACCATTTCAACAGTTAGCATGAAGATCACACTGAGCCACACAAACACACAGACGTCTCTTGACAAATGTACAATGAGGTTCAAATGTGAATTTAAACATGGAAATAAATAGTCAAGTCTCATTTATTTCTATAGCATTTTATAAAATAAAGACCGTTTCAAAGCAGCTTCAGAGAAGCAAGGAAATATGAGTGTTAATGCTGCAAAATACATCAGAATTGTATTATCAATAGCGTCATTATTCAGCTATTTAGTTCAGTTTTGATTTATTTGATTTATTTCAAAAGTTTCAGTGTTGCAAAGTGTCAAATGTTGCAAATTACATTGTCAAATATTGCTGGCTGGATGGATAGATAGAATTCTGCATTATTAGGTCACTAAACCAAATAAGCAATTTGTGACCTAATAATGCAGAATATTCTGATCTTGTTTCCATTTAAGAATTAAAAACATCAGGCTACACACAAACTTTGTGCAAGTGTGTGCATATGTGAGCATTGTATCAGTGACTAAATAAACAAAGCCATAAACACAAATGATGCCTGAACTCCAAAGGCCCTTGCTGGGAACACTGCCCGCTCAATGTAGCAGATCGACAAAGGGCAGGTTCAAAGGCAGCCACAGCCTTAGGCCTGCCTGCACATCAAAAGCACTCAGATCACACCTCACTTCCTGAATAACCATTAACTATTGCAATGGACGAAAAGCAATGTCGATCAGATCAACTACCATTCTGCCCCAGGTCGCCGGATTGCCAATTAAAAAAAAAAAAAAAAAAGTCAGAACGATGAGAGAATAGTTTGGGATTAAACCATCTGTGAGAACAACGCTCAATAACGGCTGTGCTTTTGGGTAACAAGCAGCAGGTCACAGTCACGGTCAGAATTTGTTGCAAAATAATAGGCCATAATGCTTACAGATTAATCAAATCTTGTGTAAAGCTGTCAAAACCATGATTTCATGAGTAATATTGAAGTACAAAACTGATTCTATTCAATATGGAGTGCAACTGAATGCAAATGTGTTATGAATTATGTGTTAATATAACTTTAAAATTCCAACTTCCATTTCCATGTTTCAACACTAAAAAAAAATTGAAAATGATAAGAAATTATTCTTGAGCAGCAAATCAGACTATTAGAAAATCTCTGAAGGATCATGTGACACTGAAGACTGGAGGAATGATGATGAAAATTCAGCTTTGCCATCATCACAGGAAAAAGCGTGTTTACCCTGTTAAACTGTGACCAGGTCATGGTCATGTTGCGGTAGTCATCCGGGTTGACGCTGGAGCTGCTGAAGGCTTTCTGAGCGAGAAAGACAAGATTCCCCTCAGACAGACCTCGATTTGATTGCACCTCGGCCTTGTACTTCATATTCAGAGCCTCACACAACTGCGGCCATAACACCTTGTCGGGCACAATGAAAGGCACCCGTCCCTGAGAGAGAACAAGAAAATGAGTACATTATCATAAACTTTAACAATTTATTGAGTTGGAAAGTGTATCATCAGGCAGGTTCTCAGTGGGTCACAATCACTTTGGTTTTAAGGTTGTCTTATAGGAAAGGAACAGGGACATTTTAATGGCAGTGTAGAGGGATATACTGTATTACATCAACTCCACTCATCACATCCTGCTTAATTTGCATAAACATCTAACATGTTCTGTATGGATGCCACTCACTGCTGCCATAAAGAAACCCATATTGGTGACTCGTGTTGATCTGATGTTATGTTGATCTGACTTCTATGTACTACTTTTAAAATGCTTTTATTGTTATTCACTCACTTCTCCATTTGTATTCCAGTAAAGAAAATTGTTGTACAGGTTTAAAATGACATGAGGGTGAGTAAGTGATGGCAGGATTTAAATGTATAGATGCACTCTTCCTTTAAAGAGAATAAGGGTAGAGTATGTACAATAAAAGAACATGAGTCATATACCATCAGCCACTCAATCGACACCCACGCTATGAAACATAACCCCTGGAGAACACTATAGGGACTGCCGCCAGTGGGACCACTGTCTGAAGCATGTGTGAAACAACTCCAATCCCATTGGCCAATGTAGCCCATGATGTCACAGGCAGACTTTTTTTTTCTTCAGGAGCCATTTGTTTGTCATAAAGTGTGAACACAATATGAGACAACCGAGGCAAGTTAGCATTTCAGTGTGTGCCTCTGTGTCGGAGGTTTCTGACACCAGTGGTTGGGCTGCCCACCTTATCAGGGTTTTTCAAGTAGGCAGCCCCCTGAGCCCCTTTTCTAGGGTTTTAAGTAGATGGTCTACTTCCCTTTAACCTTTAAGCTTAGTCAGGTAGTATGGGTGGGCTACCCCCCACCCAGTGGGTTTTTTAAGTGAGTGGTCCCCCTGGGTCCTGCATGCTGATTTGACTCATTGTACCATGGCCTTCTGATTATAGCTGTGTTCTTAACCTGGTTAATGGAATGTCCCTCCTGATTGGCTTGCTTCCCCATTTTTGAGTTATGTTAGTGGCCTGAGGTGAATGAGAACGAGTTCCTTAGAAGGGGAACGTCTCGGGTTATGCACATGACCATGGTTCCCTGAGAGGGAACGAGGTGCTGTGTGCCCTTGCCATGCCTATTTTTTGCCTGTTTTCACATCTCCTTCAGACATTTGGTGCTGATTCGGCAGGCGCCCTCTTCCAGGCACCTGTGGGCCAATGAGGTTGGCATTGTTTCACATGTGCTTCAGACACCCATCCTGCTGGTGGCAGTCCCCATAGTGTCCACTAGTGGACGCATCATCTTGTTACCTCTCAGGGAGCCATGGTTACTTGTGTAACCCAAATGTTTTGTTTGTTTGTTGTGGGGAGTTTGAGAAGAAGAGTGGGTGAGAAATTACATTGATTTGTGTTTTCATGTCAGGGCCGATCTATGTGATGTTTAACATAGTTAAGTTCTTGGACCTTTTTTTATTACCACATGACCAGGGAATTTGTTTCTATGACTTCCATGTGATTTCGTTATACAATGGCCTCATGAGCTTATTACAGGCACAATCGACCTAGTATTCAGTTACTTTGCTCAAGGGCACAATAATGATGGTCTGATCTTCAAACACTACACCACCCACTGAAATATGCACTGATGTTTCAGGAACTCACCGGTTCAGCAAATGCATTATCCCACAAAACTGTTGCAGTGGCATTGTTGTCTTGACTTCCATGAACAATTACCACCACAGGCAAAGAGAGAGTCTGGGGGGGGGGGGGGAAACGTTTGGATGAGAAAAATGAATGAACCGATTTGTAAATGACTAGTATATATAAATACTCTTGAGCACCAGATTGACAAAATGGAATCTGGAGGATCATGTGACACTGAAGACTGGAGTAATGAATTTCAGCTTTGTATCACAGGAATAAATTACATTTCAAAATGTATTAAAATGGAAAGTTATTTTAAATTGTATTAATATTTCACAGTATTACTCTTTTACTGTATTTTTGATCAAAATGCTTTGTTAAGCATAAGATACTTCTTTCAAAATCATATAAAAAAATCCTACCGATCCCTAACTTTAAAAAGTAATGTATAGCATAAATATAGTGACTAAAATATAATGTTTGCTATTTACTGTAAAATCTACAAAAGCTTTAAATGGTTCCTGATAGATACTTTTTACTAGGCACACAACCTCTCAAGCTCACCTTAACCTGAAAGACCAACTCATTTCCCCCAACACTGAACTGTGATTCAAACAAAATGGTAAACTTCTCCTCAGTAACAGACTCTGCCCCACGACGGTCTGAACGCCTGATCCGCTTCAGAGACTACAGGAAACATGAGAAAGAAAGGAGAAAATATATATATTTACTTTAATATAAGCAGTTCAATTTGTTCTTCCTATATAGCCACTATCACACAAAACACCCCCAAAAAGAACTCAAGCTACATTTACAAATGTCACTCACTAAATACGAATAATTCAATTATACATTATATTATACAAATGATCTAACCAAGTGTTTATAAAAAAAAACACAAGCACTTCTGAAATTAAATATAAGTAATTTTTTATTTGGATTTAATTTTAATTCTAAAATAAAATATACTGTACTAATGAAGGCAGGATTATTTGGATACTTTCTGGTTGACAAATGCACAGAAATAAAAGTTTTTTTAAAAATAAATGTTAGTGCTAAGATAATAATACTTGGGTTGATAATCTGTTCATAAATTTAAACCCTATACGTCCTATTGTATATTGTTTATCTAAAGGTTCTCTAAGCTGCTCTATTTTTATCACAACTGACTTATACTGTATGTCAGGCTTTACAGGGCTACTGTAAGTGTTAACCGGATTCGTTGCTGAGGCAAAACCGAGAATAGAGCTCTGTTCTCTAAGCAGGTACAGAGTAATTTATGAATAAACTTAATGGTGGCTGACAGTGTAACCCTTCAGTCAAGTTCACACGCTCATCTTACAGAGTTTTCTCTAAAGTCAGATTTTAGACAGCCACACGGCACTTACCATGTTTCTAAAGTGTGCACTTAGAGTGCCTGTGGTCTGGTGATACTCCATCACACAGTTGTTATTCAAGATCTCACCACTGATGTCACTGTTAGACAGACACATAGATATACAGAGAATGGTGATGTGATTACACATAAATGGTGATGAGCATTTGAACTAAGATCAAGATCCATTAAGTGACAAATTTAGATAAAAATAGGGTTTGTGCACAATACTTGTGCATTGGGGAATGTAAATGGGCGCCTGATGAAACATGCTTTGTTTTAAAAGCTCCAGGCGCATTAGGCCAGTTCACAGTGAGTCATCAACTACACCCAGAGGAGTTACTAAATACAATGTGTTGTGTTTCCACTCACTTTCTGGTGTTTTCATTCTTGAGCAGGGCCTTGGCCTGTTGCTCACTGATGATGGTGGCTTTGACCTGCGGCGGGTTCATGTGCACGTTCAGTTTGCCACCTACCAGCAAACGCACTGTCGCTGCAAATTTTGTTTGTGTTTTCAGCACCTGAGGTGGCTGCTTTTCAATGATGAAGGTACTGCAGACAAAACACACACGTATTTACTGTACATCCATATTTATAAAATATATTGTATATCAAAAAGAGAAAAAAAACACGTGCACTAACGTACTAAGTTTGGAGTCCGTTTTTTGAAAGAAAGTTATATCTTTATCATTAAGGTTGCATTAAATTGATCAAAAGTGACATTACTAAAATACATTTACACAACTGTTTCCAACTTTGATAAAAAATAAGTAAGTGTAATAATATTTCACAATATTCATGTTTTTAATGTATTTTTGATCAAATAAATTCAAACTAAAGTCAACCACATGAGCACTTTTCCTGCTTTCCATTCATCTTGGAAAGTCTAAATTTGGAAAAGCGCAACAGAACATTACTTCAAAAAAATAAAGCCAAAATATGCAGGTGTAAGATGAATGTTATAGAACACTTTAAAAAACTGCGACACAGTGAGCTGGTGGGGGCAGTGGCATCTGGACGGGCAGGACTTGGGAGCAATCCAAGACCTTGCTTTAACAAGGCACAGGGAAAGGAAAGGCGACAACTGATCCAAGATGAGGTCCGAGCTGGAATTCCCAGAAAACATTGCAGTGACCACACTCAGGCCAGACATTGTTCCAGTGTCAGAAATAACAAGGCAAGTGGTCCTGCTGGAGTTGACCGTTCCCTGGGAAGACCGGATGGAGGAGGCTTTTGAGAGGAAGAGGGTCAAGTACGAGGAGCTGGCAGGTGAATGCCAAAGCAGGGAGTGGAGGACCCGATGCAATCCCATCGAGGTCGGGTGTAGAGGATTCATCGGCTAGTCACTCATCAGGGCCCTCAAGATGCTTGGGGTGAAGGGACTGCACACCAGGAAAGCCGTCAGATCAACCCTGGCTGGGTCGCCTAGGTGAGGGTGTATGATGGCCCCGAAACACCCAATGAACCAAGGATACATCACTGATGATGTGTCTGAGTTGCACCAGAGGTGTATTTCAAGAACTATAAATAAATTATTTAAAATAGGAACTACAAATAAGTAATTAAAATTAAAAAAAGTTATTAAAATAGATAAAATGATTAGACAGTGGTCGTTTGCACAAGTGCCACTAAGCAATAATGGAGCATGTGGACTATTCACCACATCTCTGACAATTTTGTTCTACTTCAAATTGAATTAATTTTGATATGTGGCTATAGTATGTGTGTTATATATAGTTACACAGCCAGTGTGACACTTCTCAGGTTGATGGAGATCCATTCAGACACTGATGTTAAAAGCACAGTTCCCATTAGGCTCAGTGTTTCGTGACTGCATGGCCTGGGGCACCAACACACACACACACACACACACACACACACACACACACACACACACACACACACACACGAATGAACCACCACCACCCCATTCATCCCCTGTGATAGGTGTGAATGCTGATAGCTTGAGATATTATGAAAAGAGAGTGAAGGAGAGCAGAAGTTTGTAGACATCCCCCTGTGTCCCACCAAAGTGATCTCTCTGACAAATGGCCTCTGTTGATTTGTCACAGATACAAGCACATGCAGGGTGAATAATACATGAACACTCAATCATCTGGTACTGAGACGTTCATCTTTTCATTTCATAAAATGTGAGAATGAACAATGTGAAGAGATAGCTCACCCGGAAATGACAACTACATAGTCATATTCTCAACCTCCTGCTACTGCAAACCCTTATTATGACCTTTTCTGTTCCTTCAGAGCAAAAAAGGCTTTGGGATTTCAAGCTTCTAAAATGATGCAAAAGCACAATGAACGTATCATAAAGTGATAACATATGACTTGGACATTATATTTCAAGTATTTTACATTGTCTTTTTTTTTTTACAGAAATGAATATTTTATTGCTGAAGGATGGATTCAATTTATCAAAAGTGACAGAAAAGACATTTTAAAAAGCTTCCTATTTCAAATAAATGCTGTTCTTTCTATTCATTAAATAATCCTGAAATCCACAAAATGATTTACACAAAAAGTAAAAAAAAATAAATAAATAAAATTCAGCAGTGCAACTGTTTTCAACATTAATAATAATCAGAAATGTTTTTTGAGCACCGAACCAGCATATAAGATTGATTTCTGAAGGATCGTGTGACACTGAAGACTGAAGAAATGCTGCTAAAATTCAGCTTTGGTATCGTCGTAATAAATTAAATTTGAAAATATATTCAAGTAAAAAAAAAGAGTTATTTTAAATTGTAACACTATTTCACAATATTGCTGTTTTTGCAGTATTTTGAGTAAATAAATGCAGCTTTGGAGAGCAGAAGACAAAAACACTATGTGCATTCGTGATTGATGTAAAAATCTCCATTTCATGTATAAATTATGTGTTTTGAGTCAGATTTTTTTTTTTCAATGAGTTGATCCAAATTACTGTATGATGCATTTATTAAACTTCTCTTATGAAGTAGGGCAGATAATTTATGTGCATGATAACATATTTCTCTCTATTACACACAAACCACTGTATGGCTTCAGAAAACTCTTAAACAAAAATTATGATGCTTTTGCACCCTTTTTGAAGCTTGAAAGACAATTCATTGTAATTTGATGGAAAAAGTGATCAACACATTCTTGTATTATATGGAAGAAATGTCACGGGTGTGAGTTATTATTGGAACTATCCCTTTAATAATTCTCTCAAGATTATTCACTGACTACCCCTTACCCCTTCCTCTACACACACATAAAGAACACAGGAAGGAGAGCAATGCACGTCTTGACATGATCCGTTCAAACACACTGTGAAATCACCTTGAAATTGTAGCAATGTCGAGAAAGAGAAATAGTAGAAATGCATGATGTTGATTACTTGTGTTACTGCACTTTGCAATCGCTTAACCTCACTGCATTTCTCTCTCCCCCACACAAACACACACCTAGTGACTAAAGTGGAGATGATGTCCGTGATGGTGCTGTTGAGTTCGGTCAGCATCTCTTCGATGGGGCCGGGAATGGGCAGCTGCTGTCTCAGATGCTCCGCCCTCCGGATCTGCTGACGATTCTGCCAAATGGTTTCCGCTAGCTTCTCACACCTGTGCACAAACACGCGCAGACATGCCAAACCAAAACATAAACTACAGAGCTGCTCTCTGCATATGCTGTGTATGTGTAATATAAACACAAATGTGCAAAACCACAACAAGTGCATGCCTCGGATTATTTGCATAACTGTCAGAGTGTGTTTATTGCTTTATTTAACTATGTACTAGGACAGATTTGCCCTAGAAGATAGCTAAAAATAAGAAACCATCTCTATAGAAAAACAAAATAAAGTAAAATAAATGGTTTGGCTTAATATGTAGCCATTAAAATTATGTTTCGCTTTAAAAACAACAGATGTCTATGATATGCCTTCAGTTAGGCTGCTAAGTATACATGTGTGCGCACCATGACTGTAGTATGTCCAGTCCTCCCTCGGGCGGCCCACCGTTGCCAGCCAGTTGTTGACGTCTCTTCCACTGAATCAGCTCGTCGTCAAGAATCACCGTCTGCTGTTTCCGTAGCAATGCCAGTGTCTTCTGGTGCTTCTCTGCCAAGCCCTGAGCACACACACACACACACACTCATGTAACACCACATGAACAGATGTGAACACATCTGCCTTCAGGTTTGGTGATTCCATCAAATGGAAGAGTTGCTTCCATATTAAAGGAGACAAATAAAGGAAAATAATGCAGAATCTTTTGAAGTGAAAGTGTTCCTCATTTTACCTGAATGTGGATATCTTAATGTTGCGATGATGTAGCAACAGACTTATCTGTATTGTACATTTTCATATTGTGATGGACCCAAGTGTAATGGATTATCGATGGATTTATTCATTGGTTGTTGATTAGATGGAGACAGATCTGAATGTGAGTTTGCAGAAAGGGGCGGGAGTAAAGTGGGATAAATGATTGGAGGAGTCATTTTACTGGAAGACCAAGTTATACATTTTGATTCAAAGTTATGAGGTCAAGACGAGTGAAACATATGCAGGGATGACTCATTCACAATAAGAGCATTAACGTGAACTTTCATGCCGACTCTGAATGTTACACGGTTAGCCAATCCAAACTCAGGTAAATTACATATACTGTAGATGGCCTTAATTTACAGTAGCAAAAAAAGTTTAAACGGCCAGAAAAAAAAAAAAAAAATGTGTAACTATATCTTTAAGGGGAAAAAATACACTATTGTTCAAACGTTTTGGGTCAGCAAGAGTTTTTATAATGTTTTTGAAATGTCTTATGGCTGCATTTATTTGATCAAGAAAGAAAGAAAGAGAGAGAAAGAAAGAAAGAAAACTGTAATATTATTACAATTTAAAGTAAGTGTTTTCTATTTGAATATATTTTAAAATGTAATTTATTCCGGTGAAGGCAAAGCCAATGGCAGCAGCCATGACCGTGTTCTTCAGGGTCACATGATCCTTCAGAAATCATTCTAATGTGCTGATTTGCTGCTCAAGAAACATTTTGTATTATTATCAATCTTGGAAACAGTTGTGCTGCTTAATATTATATTTTATATTTGAAATAAAAATAATTTTCAACATCATTAATGTCTCTACTGTCACTTTAAATTAATTAAATGTATCCTGGCGGATTAAAAGTATTAATTTATTTAAAACAACGACAACAAAAACATAGTAACCCACAAACGTTTGAGCAGGACAATGTTTCCGATATGGCCGTGTAAAGTGTTGTATTATGCTAGCGCATGTGTGTACCAGTCTGTATTTCTGCAGGGTGTTGGCCTCTCGGGTCAGCCAGGCCTCTACTGTGGCTCTCTTGCTGAGCAGGCTGGGCTCTCGGAGCTGTCGGTCAGCTGGAGGCAGCGTGGCCAGACTTGATAACTGAGCTGCACACAACAGAGAGATTTAGTCCACAAAGATGAGCTTTGTTGGCTGCCATTGACTTCTATAGTATAGAAAAACATATTTACAGTGGAATGCAATGGTTTGGTTATCCAAATTCTTCAAATGATTATGTTTGGAAGTTCATGCTGGTTTGGATCAATTGAGGATGTGTTTATGATGGCAGAATTCTCATTTCTGTGTGAACTATCCCTTTAAAATTTATTTTTTATTTGTTATTCAGTGGCATTCTCAGGAATTATGGGAGCCTACAGGCTGTTTTAATGAGGATATATTTGCTTTATTATGTACTGAATGATAAAATAGTGTGTGTGTATGACTGCACACACAACACAAGTTCGATTCCCAGGGAATACATGAACTGATGAAATGTGAATCTTGAATGAAAAGTAAGTTGCTTTGCTTTATACCCTGTATTCTGAGGCTCTCCTGGTACTGTATAATGAAGTACTCCTGGTTGTGCTGTAGTTTTCGGAGATCATTCTCTGTGTCCTGGGTCAATACTCTGAGCTCCTCGAATGCCTGGTTTATCTGATGGTACTTCTGCGACATGCTGTCCATCAGGCCGCCCACCGGAGAGCTCGACTGCCAATCACAGACACACATGAGTGACAAACAAGTTGCTGATTATGGTTCAACATTGGGCTTGACAGAACAAAACTTTTTAAGTTTGATAAACTAAGTAGATGTTCAAGGGTTGGGGTTTGTAGATACTTTCAAAACAACCTGACAAACAGTTATACTAATAAAATCCCACAAACCAAAGCTTCAATATTTATAGTAGGTCCTTATCATCCCTGTCCTGTTGTGTATTAATAATCCACCCAGATAAGGTTATTCGTTTATGCCCATGTAAGACATGTATGTGTGTTTAAACAATATATATATTGTTTGTGCAGTGCATACATGGTATGTGGACATAAATATTACATCTTTAAGTACAGGTGTGTCTGAGATGAGTGGGTGTTTTAATGTGAATTTAAGCCTCTAGATTTACTGATATTGCCTTTAGTTTTATGATTTTATTGTTTTCAGTCGAGTTGATAAAACCTGAAATTTCCTCTTTTTTACTCTCACAAAACTGAGCAGGTATCATGAATCTGTGTGTAGGGGTAAATATGTATCTTCCTCTACGCATGCACAAAGCAAACATATGAACTTTATTTCTGAAGATTGTGAAAGTTATTATGTTGGTTTTTAAAATTGACCAAACTCACTGAACTTATGTGTACAAAGACCATCATTTTAATCAAGAAGACAACATAGTCATCTCTTTTTTAAAATATGTTTTATAACTTTTGTGTGTGTGTGGGGGGGGGGGGGGGGGTTCAATTTCTGTGATGATTTTAAGGAAATCTCATGGCAGTTTTACATTTTAATGTCAGGTAATAATTCTTGGAATTAACAGATTTATTACTATTACACTTATTAATATATCAACAAGAACAACAAAACATGCAACATACAGAAATCAGTTCAGAACAGACTTTAAATCTGTTCAAGTCTGTTCACTTAAGTTCACTACAGTTCAAAAGTGTGGGGTGAGTAAGATTTGTATTGTGAAACATTAATTATTGAATTCAACAGGGATGCATTCAATTAACCAAAGTCACAGTATTTTGTTTTTACATTATTACAAAAATAAAATAAATAAATCAGTTTCATAAAAACTTGTGGAATTTCTATTCATTAAAGAATCCTAAAACAATTATGGTTTCCACAAAAATATTAAGCAGCACAGTTAATTTGATCATAGTAAGAAATGTTTCTTGAGCATCAAATCATCATATTAGAATGATTTCTGAATGATCATGTGACCCTGAAGACTGGAGTAATGATGCTGAAAATACAGCTTTGACATCACAGGAATAAATGACATTTTTAAATGAATCAAAATAGAAAGTAGTTATTTTCAATTGTATTATTATTTCACAATATTACTGTTTTTACTGTATTTTTGTATCAAATAAATGCAGGCATGATAAACTTTTTGTATATATATATTTAAAACAATCTTGCTGACCCCAAGTTTTTGAACAGTTGCATGTGTGTATTCTGTATGAGTTTATAAATTATTCATTTGACTTTTATAGGGGCTAAAATTCACAACTTCCCTTATGGATATATTTTCATGTTTTATATGATTGTGAGAACCTTGTATATGCCTCATTTGTAAACGTAGTGATAAACAGAATTAGGTTTTACTAGAATTCTACTTCATTAGAAAAAAAGGAAGATGACATGAAATGCATTCAAAATCAACCGGTATTTCACATAAACTGCCCCAATGAAGCCACAGTCTGAAATAGATCTGTCCACTCTGTGTCTACTCACATTAGTGGCCTCTCTGACGAGTCTTTGCTCTGTGTACAGGATGTGTTTGATGCACCTCACCAGCTCCAGGGGACAGCGGTCATACGTGCTCTGAAAACACACACACAATCAGAATAAACGATCTACTCTGCGTTTGTGTTTTACTTTAACACACTCATGCACACCCCCACAACACTAATGACGTTAAACCGATGCTGCACTTTCCTGACTGACCTGTTCTTATCAATAGCTTCACTGCCATGCACTGGCATACTTTGTCTCATTTAGTTTTAGCTATAAACTCTCATTTTATTTCTCCTAAGATATTATAAAAGAATATAATGAATTTACTGAACTATATACATAGAAAAATAACAAGCAGAACCTTTAGCTGTGAAGCATAATGTCCTAATTTGATCTTGAGTAAGAAGCCGTCCTCTCCCACTTGATGCTCTGCTTTCTTCTGTAGTTCCTGGATCAGGCTGTCCAATAAACGCTTGGCTTTAATCTCCTCCTGAGGGTTCTCTAAATCTATCGCATCCCTGAGAGAGGACAAACTTAATAACACTGAAATATAAAAAAAGACAAAAACTGACAGCTGCACTCTTGACATACCAGAGTTGTCCCTCTATCCACTGGGACAGGTAGTGTCGCACCTCTATGGGGAAGTGTTGCCCGTAGAGAGACTGCATCTGGTGTAGAGCATCTCCCTGCAGCTGCTGGGCCTGGATCCACACTGCCATTTTCACTCTGAAAGAGACAAAAAGAGAGGAAAATCAGTACAGCACAAGAGATGAATGACAGCTGCGTAACGTGAGAAAATGATGAAAGAGGGTAACAGGGAAAACCAAAGAGAGCGACACACAAACATGTTTACATTTCAGCCTAAAATTATATATATATATATATATATATATATATATATATATATATATATATATATATATTCAATTTTCATAGTCATGAAAATAAAGAAAACTCTTTGAATGAGATGGTGTGTCCAAACTTTTGGTCTGTACATACACATACATACATAATACATGCACAATACTGGCTAGCGCAAGGTTGGGGGTTCGATTCCCCGGGAACACATGATAGGTAAAAATTGATAGCATGAATGCACTGGAAGTCACTTTGGATAAAAGCGTCTGCTAAATGCATTAAAAAAAAAAAAAAATGTGGTGTGACCACACTATGCGTTAAAAATAGCTTGTGCATTGTTTTTCAGGTAGCTTTGCAGGGAGGGGTCTTGAAGTGTTCTGTTTCTTCATGTTATTCCAGACAGACTGATGATGGTGAGACTCCTTGTGCAAACAAAAATCTCACTAGATTATTACAATTAATGGCAAAAATAATGTTTGGATGTTTGGAGATGTACACTGATATTTACTACTGACATACTATAGCAAAAGATAGAAATAACTGACTTAAAACCATTTTTAAGCTCATTGTAACGATAAAAACTCCCTAATCATCGGGAAGAAGGAGGCGGGAACCGGCGCACAATCAAAAAGCATTTTAATAATCAAAAATAAATACAAAACGGCGCGTCAGCCCCTCACGGCGACTGACGCGCACAAATAAAAAAGCAAACATAAAATAATGTCCCAGGCCTGGTCCTCTCTCGTCCTTCACGGTCGTCACTCCAGTTTTATATCCTTCCATCTCCTACGTGGGACTCGATACTGGCGGTGGGGCGCAGGTGTAGCTCATCTCCAATCACTACACCTGGCCTCACTCCTCGTTCCCACGCCTCTCGGCCCCGCCCCACTCGCCACACTCATAAGTATAAAATCCAGAAAAATCTGCTTAATTGTCATAACAATCTGACCTCCCTGAGTCCAGCATGATGAAAACTGTGCTGCAGTGAGCACTAAGCCATGACACTAACACTGTCACAGAAGCATGTCTGATTTGTCTTCAGATCACAGAATTTGAGGGAAGGGCTCCTGCGTAATACAGAAGGTGGTGGTAACTTTCACAATACAAAGCATTGTGGGCTGTAATGTTGTGTCCAATCTTTTCACTCCTCGTGGCTTTCCAAGAAATCAGTCTGAATGCATTTAATGGGTTTGTTGTGTAAACAGCCACTTTGCTGGCTTAGCTTGAGTGTGAGAGCAAGAGGAGACTCATAAAGAAACAGAAGAAAACATGGAGAGGAAGGAAATGAATGTGTTGAAATGAATCACGTACTCGCCTCGGAAACACTGGGATGCTCATTTAAAGTACGAGAAGTAAAAAAATAAATAAATAAATGTTAAGTAAACACAAGGAAAATTAGAAAACCTTCATAAAGCAAGATGCACACAGAAAGATGCTGCTGTTTAAACTACAGATAGACCAATATAATATTGGACAATTTTGAGAATACCAGCATCAAGTTGAAACGAAATTACACACTTCCCCTTTTAAATTCCACAATTCAGTGTATATCTATTTTGCTATGAATAAAATGTATTATATCAAAATAGTTTCAGCCAGTTGGTCTCTAGATATCAGTATCCTGTATCAAGAGTTAAAAACCCATACTGGCCAACCACTAGTCATTTGTGCATGTGCAGAAGTGTTGGCTTGTCTATGTTGTTTGTGTTTGTTAAACTCACTGGTTTAAGCCGTCAACATATCCTGAGCATGGCTGCATGACTTGTTTGTCTCTCAACTACAAGCACTGCATAAAACATCAAATTCCACGCCCATAAACACACTCAAACTACATATTGAAGCATCACTCCCCACGAGGTCATCTGATCAGTCCGCTGACAGTTTTTATAATGATGACTGCAGAGTCTGAAATGAACCAGCAAAGAACCTCAGGGATGTTAGACTGAAGCATAATGCATTAAAGTGGACATATTTTACACTTGAGTAGCATTGCATGTTTCCCCTAAAGCTCGCTTAGCTTCTTTTTTTTCTTAGTATGGTTTCCCTGGAGTCTACAGATAGCTAGCTATTGATAGATAGATGAAAACTTGGAACTAAGAAAATATCATTCAAAATGTAAAGGTGTTAGACAAAGCTGCAATTAAAATGACCATGTGAGAAACCTTTGCAGTCGATTTGCTTTTAAGGTGAGCCTTCACCTTAGAGCATGAGCTTTCACTCAAAACGGAAGTAACCTGTGAAAGAAGAGAGTTCACAGCCCGCCTCTTCCGGTCCCACTCTCTCTCTCTCTCTGTGTGTGTGCGTACGTGCATGCATGTACGCATGTGTGTGTGTTTCCAAGCAGTGCAACCGCACAGACATACATGTATTGAAAGCTGCACACCTACACAGAGACACAAAAACCACTGATTTCCAGTTAGCTTACCATACACATGAACACCACGCTTATAAAAAAAAGGCAGACACAAAAGCCACTCACTGCCAGTCAACTAACCACAAAGACAAACACTCAATTCCGGTTGATGTGATGGATTAAGGAGACTGATGTGTGACGTGATTTGGATGGTGGCTGTTGTTGAAATCAGGTCAAATGTTTGTGTGATCTTATGAAGCATTTTTGACCCTGACAGCTCTCTGTACCCATTAACACTTCCTGTCACACTCCACACTATACCTTGTATTTCTCTCTTCACCACTCTATCAATCCTATTGGATACTTGTTGGCTTTAGATGTTTAATTGAGTCTACATTTCTTAGCATTTAGATCATCATCATCTAGCACTAAAGGGATATATTTAACCCTTTAGAGGAACCCTTTCGAAAAGTGCTTTCCATTTAAGAGTGCTTATTGACGAGAGTTTGTGTGCTCAACAGCAGCAACAACTGCAGAAAAATTAGTTAAAGGGTTAGTTCATCCAAAAATTAAAATTAAGCCTTAAATTACTCACCCTGAAGTCATCCAGGGTGTATTTGATTTTCTTCTTTCAGATGAATTCAGTTGGATTTATTAAAAAATTGTTTTTGATCTTTCAAAGCTGTTTGATGCAACTTAGCTGGTGTTGCACTGCATTGTGGCGCTCTGAGTGTGACAAATTCTACAAGTGGGCGACTTTTGTTGCTCGTCTTATTGTAAAACCAAACCATCTCCAACCTAAAGAAGCTGACCCACGTCTCGTTGTTAGCTCTTCTGGCACTGGTTTTGAGGATGACTATATTTTTGCTTTCTTCACTCATTTTTGTGTTGTGTTGATGAGTAATATACGCACGGCACACTGTAATGACGTAAGACGTCAGGGGCACTGAGGCATTATTGGCAGTTCACCGTATTAATAAAAATGTTTTAGTTTGTAATAAAAAAAAGTTTTTTCGATAAGTTAAAAGAAGCCCTGTTCGGAGGCTTTTCCGGTGGATCTCTTGGGGAAAATGTATTCCATCTTTTGGACTCATCGATTTTGTAATGATGCAATCATGAAGCTCGCCACTTGAGGACACCACAGACATTTAAGTAAACATCTTTCGCTTCAGACTTCAGTTTTCCACAAACAACGCATATTTGCCTTTTCTAGCAGCTATTTTATTAATCGTACATCGGCTTTACTGTTTACGTTTTTGGATTGTTGCTTCAACTAAGAAACTTCATAACACACAGGCAAGAACTCCGTAGTTGTACTGCAAATTAGTAGCAGCTTACTCATTGAGGAACGATCGTGATTTTGTACAAAAAAAAACATAAAATACAGTCAAATAAACCCCTAAATTACTAAAATCGCTACATATAATTTTTTAGAAGTGTGCGTTATTTATTTTCTCTTAAACTTCCTTCAGCTCTTTTCATGTTTGGGACATCGGATTGTACTAATTATGAAATATTCGATATCCCAATTTTGCATATCGTCGAGATAACAATTTGGACATTATCATCTAGACAATATATCGCCCACTCCTACTTCTGTTCCTTTTGAGTTCTCCTTATATGGTCATGTTCCATTTCTTGTTTTGTTTATTGATTACTCCCCACCTGTTTCCAGAGGGAGTTTTGGAGGAGATCGGGGGCTTGGAGGGAAGCCACGCTTCCATCTGGGTGCGATGATTCGCCACGGGACTTCCAGTCCCCAGCCATGCCTTTGCGTGAGAATCCCCTGTCTCCGCCTCCAGCCTCAGGGCCCTGGACTACACTTCGGTCCTTCGACCCATCGGCTCTGCCTTGGCACCTAGCTCCCTCGTCTCCACCGTAGCCCATCATCCCACCAGCTCCACCGGGCTCCATTGTCACCCCGGCTCCGCCTTGGTCAGTCGTCGACCATCCGCTGCCTCGGGACTCCACTCCTATGGCTTCGCTTCATCTCTCCATCCCTCTGGCTCTGTCATGCTCCTCCTTCCCTCTGGCTCTACCTCCATCCTCAGTCATTCCGGCTCTGCATCGGTCTTCCGGAGCCCCGCCTCTGCCTCCGTGGCCTGTGCCTTCAGCGCTGCCTTGGACCTCTTGACACTCTGTGTCACCTTGGCTCTCCGTCTGCTCAGCTCCATCCTGGGCTCCTTATACATCTGTGCAGTCTCTGTCAGTTGGGCCCCTGGTGTGGTAGGCTCTCAATTCACCATGGCTCCTACCACCGTTGACTCCACCGATGGTCATCATCCTGACTGGCCTCTGGAGCACCATCTGGCTCCTCCTGCTCCGGGCTCCTCCCTCCATCCACTCCACCCTGGTACTATGGTCTATGCTCCCTCTCCATTGCCTGCCCCTTGCCAGCCCCACGCCCGCCTCCTGAACACCCATCCTCCCTCCGCTGGTCTATCTCTGTCGGTACGAGGACACACCGTTCCAGGAGGGGCCGAATTGTTGCAGTTATGGACTTTTTGAGTTCTCCTTATTTGAGTTCTCCTTATCATGTTCCGTTCCTCGTTTTGTTAATTGAATACTCCCAACCTGTTTCCATTCCTCTTACTTGCCATGCCTTTTTTAAGCCCTGCCTGTTCATTTCTGTTTTGTTTGCTATTGATGTGATGATACCACGATTTGGATTTGTTTTTGGGAGTGCCCTTTCTACTCCTGTGAATCATTAAAAGAACTGTTTATATATCGTCTTTGTCCTGCGCTTTACTTTGCACACCAACTCGTATTACAATATCCTTGAAAATGTATCAAATGAATTGCAAGTTAATTTAATAATAAAGCCAGGTGTCAGTTGATTAAATAGTATAATTACAATAACAACATGAGATTCTTCTAAACTAATCAAATTAATTGCAAAAGAATGTAATAATATAGTCTAGACATAAATATTCAATGTATTTTTCTATGAATGTATTCTGTTGGAATGTCAACCGATTAAAGGTTTATTTGATTAATAACAAATGCAGACACTCTTTGATCAATGTATGACATTGCCCAGATCTCACAGAGACTGTGGCGCCGTCAAATCAGGTGACCTCTATTGACAGTTAGAGCTTTGTGACTCAAAGAGCCAAATAAGGTTGCCTGTACAGCTCTGAACATCATACATCTGAAGAAGCAATTTTACATGAGGATACCCCTCTAGACTTCTCATCTGCATTTAACTACAGTGCCTTGTGCTCTTGGGCCTAAACTGCAGATCAAGCTGTGATTCTGTCACATTGTGAATTGTGGACTTTCTCTCCTGCTGAGAGCAGTATGACAAAAACAGCAGCACTACTGTCTCATGCTTGTTTTTTTTCTATTGAGTATACTTGAGGAACTATGATCCTCCCAGTGCTACTGTCTGTAAGTACACATAGTATGAGGAATTCAGATAAGAGCTGTTAGATTGCAGATTATACGGCTCTGGCAGACTGCTCAGAACATTTTGAGTCCACAGCTACAAATATATATGACCAGAAAGAACGAACAAACAACTGCTTGACTTCAACAGAAACAACAGAGAGTCAGTGAAAAACTGATTTTCCCAGGAGCAGAACCCACAGTGAAATGTCACTGGTTGAAAGTACCACAACACATATATGTATATTAATATTCAATTATTTTCTGATACATCACACAGTTTCATTTTCATCATCATATACAGTATTGTTCAAAATAATAGCAGTACAATGTGACTAACCAGAATAATCAAGGTTTTTAGTATATTTTTTTATTGCTACGTGGCAAACAAGTTACCAGTAGGTTCAGTAGATTGTCAGAAAACAAACAAGACCCAGCATTCATGATATGCACGCTCTTAAGGCTGTGCAATTGGGCAATTAGTTGAAAGGGGTGTGTTCAAAAAAATAGCAGTGTCTACCTTTGACTGTACAAACTCAAAACTATTTTGTACAAACATTTTTTTTTTTCTGGGATTTAGCAATCCTGTGAATCACTAAACTAATATTTAGTTGTATGACCACAGTTTTTTAAAACTGCTTGACATCTGTGTGGCATGGAGTCAACCAACTTGTGGCACCTCTCAGCTGTTATTCCACTCCATGATTCTTTAACAACATTCCACAATTCATTCACATTTCTTGGTTTTGCTTCAGAAACAGCATTTTTGATATCACCCCACAAGTTCTCAATTGGATTAAGGTCTGGAGATTGGGCTGGCCACTCCATAACATTAATTTTGTTGGTTTGGAACCAAGACTTTGCCCGTTTACTAGTGTGTTTTGGGTCATTGTCTTGTTGAAACAACCATTTCAAGGGCATGTCCTCTTCAGCATAGGGCAACATGACCTCTTCAAGTATTTTAACATATGCAAACTGATCCATGATCCCTGGTATGCGATAAATAGGCCCAACACCATAGTAGGAGAAACATGCCCATATCATGATGCTTGCACCTCCATGCTTCACTGTCTTCACTGTGTACTGTGGCTTGAATTCAGAGTTTGGGGGTCGTCTCACAAACTGCCTGTGGCCCTTGGACCCAAAAAGAACAATTTTACTCTCATCAGTCCACAAAATGTTCCTCCATTTCTCTTTAGGCCAGTTGATGTGTTCTTTGGCAAATTGTAACCTCTTCTGCACATGCCTTTTTTTTAACAGAGGGACTTTGCGGGGGATTCTTGAAAATAGATTAGCTTCACACAGACGTCTTCTAACTGTCACAGTACTTACAGGTAACTCCAGACTGTCTTTGATCATCCTGGAGGTGATCATTGGCTGAGCCTTTGCCATTCTGGTTATTCTTCTATCCATTTTGATGGTTGTCTTCCGTTTTCTTCCACGTCTCTCTGGTTTTGCTCTCCATTTTAAGGCATTGGAGATCATTTTAGCTGAACAGCCTATCATTTTTTGCACCTCTTTATAGGTTTTCCCCTCTCTAATCAACTTTTTAATCAAAGTACGCTGTTCTTCTGAACAATGTCTTGAACGACCCATTTTCCTCAGCTTTCAAATGCATGTTCAACAAGTGTTGGCTTCATCCTTAAATAGGGGCCACCTGATTCACACCTGTTTCTTCACAAAATTGATGACCTCAGTGATTGAATGCCACACTGCTATTTTTTTGAACACACCCCTTTCAACTAATTGCCCAATTGCACAGCCTTAAGAGCGTGCATATCATGAATGCTGGGTCTCATTTGTTTTCTGAGAATCTACTGAACCTACTGGTAACTTGTTTGCCACTTAGCAATAAAAAAATATACGAAAAACCTTGATTATTCTGGTTAGTCACATTGTACTGCTATTATTTTGAACAATACTGTATATATATATATATATATATATATATAAAGTGTATTTTTTTTTTTTTTTTTTGCTTAGAAAGGCTGAGTTTGAACCTCTGTTGCCTTCCTCTGTTTCTGGTCCTTTCTGACCACATCGCAGTGTAGGAGGCTAAGAAAATAAAATAGACAAATAAAGTACATTCACAAATACCTTGAACCTCCACCTTCAGGGAGGAGGTAGATAATTCCAACTCATAATAAAAACAAATTTCAAAGGTATTTTTTCATTCCCGTAGCTGTAAGCCTTTAAATAAGGGCAATGCATTTGAGAGGAGGTGCATTGTGGGGTTACTGAGTGCATTGGGTCAGTCCTGATTTAATGAGGCTATATTATATTATCTAGTATTTGTCTTATTACTTATAATGTGCAATTAGTGATATTTTATTTATCATTTTTGTAGATTTATACTGGAATATATTTTCCATTAAGGCTGTTAAATAACTTCTCCAGTTCTTATCAAACTCAGATTGCTCATTTAAAATCACAATTTACAACAAAACTGTGAAATTAACATTATACAATTTTGTAGTCTGTATCAGACTATGGTTCTACTGAAAATAAATAATCTTTTATAAATTTAAATTAAAAGTCTTAATTCAAAAAATTTACAAAAAATTAAGGGGGGGGTGAAATGCTATATCATGCATATTGAGTTTTTTACACTGTTAAAGAGTTGGATTCCCATGCTAAACATGGACAAAGTTTCAAAAATTAAGTTGTACGTTTGAAGGAGTATTTTTGTTCCCAAAATACTCCTTCTGGTTTGTCACAAGTTTCGGAAAGTTTTTTTCGAGTATGGCTCTGTGTGTGACGTTAGATGGAGCGGAATTTCCTTATATGGGTCTTAAGGGAACTTCTGCCGGAAGAGCCCGCGCTCCCGTATAGCGAGGCTGAGCAGCACAGACATTTCACTGATCAGAGCGATTCACTGATCAGAGCGAGAGCGTCGCGAAAAGTCACAAAAGAAGTGTGTTTTTTGTTGCCAGGGCAAGACAACCCTGCTCAGATTACCAAAAAAAAAAAAAAAAACAGCATTTAGGGACCAGTGGATGGAGTTTATTTTTACAGAGCATCAACGGAGTTGTGCAAGTGTTTGTGTTTGTTCCCTGCATTTCGCAGATGCTTGTTTTACAAACAAGGCCCAGTTTGACGACGGATTTGCGTATCGTTTATTTCTTAAGGATGATGCAATCCCAACGTAAAAGGGTCACGATCGTGTGTTGGAACCGCAGGCGGTGAGTAAAACTGCTTCAAATATCTCTGCCTCCTTGTTAGTGCGTCCGCCTCCCATGCCGAGACCCAGGTTCGAGCCCCGCTCGGAGCGAGTTGTTGCTGCTGCTGCTCTCGTTCAGTTTCAGCCTCGGGATCTGATTCTGGATCATAAATAAACAGCTGAATCTGACTGTAAGCCATGGTTTGTTTTGGATGATTGTTTGTCCCTCACAGTAATGTCACAGCTTCCAAACGCTCTCAACGCAAAAGCCTACTGGCGCTCGTGATTCTTTAGCTCCGCCCACACGTCACGCCTCCAGCCGGTCGTGTTTTTCCGGGAAAAATCGGTACAGACCATCTTTCTCTTGTGAATATAATAAAACTAAAGACTTTTTGGAGTTATGAAGGATGCAGTACTTACTACTCTATATATACTCATGATTAACAGGATATTGAGTGAAAACGAGCATTTTACCCCCCCTTTAAGGATGCACTGATTTAGGCATTTTACTAACACAGGTATCATTATCCGCAAAACATGACTATGGTGCATCCATAATTTAATTTGTATATAATTGTGTAAAACATAATATATGCATTTGATTACATTTGAAAGAATATTCAAAAAATAGTAAAGGTAATTCATATAATCTTTAATTAACTGTCATCATATTAATATTAATTATTAACGTAATTTTGTAATTATTATTTCATGAAAAAAATTCAGTTATTTAATAATAACATTCATGGTTTCTGAGGCAGATGAAATGTGATTATCCATAATATAGCTATAAAAAAAGAGAGAATAATTGTGTATGCTGTTATGTGAATGGGCTAGTAACTTATCATCCTTTCCAGAAATGTAGTTTACTGTACCTCTTATCTCAAGCTCTCTGTTACCATCTATGAACAGGAACTTCTGGAGAGGAACCCCGGAAAACCTGAACATTTAGGAGACAGAAAGAGAGAAGGAGAAAAATTAGTTTTTTTTCTTCCTCATCTCATAAAGTTTTGAGCAAAGAAAAATACACACAAAAAAAAATCACTCATTCAGTTTGACAGATACACTAACTGCACATGTGAGGTACAGTAAGTATGCAAGGGATTGTTAAGGTCTATAAGAATGTTACTTCCTCTCAGTCTGCTATTCTCTCCTCAGAGGGGAAGAAAATCTAAGAGTGGGAAAGGAGGAATATGTCTCCACTGACATTTGAAGTATTAATGTGTTCAATCTTAATCTACGGTTACTGGGTACATCCACAGCCCACAGAACCTGAGTGAGGAAACTGAAGGAAACACACAGTCTCTCTCTCTCTCTCTTGCTAGCCAGAATCCTCTCAACTGACTGGGTAACTAAACATATGTAAAATGAATACTCATGTTCAATCACTATCATGAAAAATGTGGGTCTTTAAATAAAAAAATAAAAAACCTTCCCATTTGTAGGATTTGGTACATTCTGGAGTTTCTGTGAACTTTCATTGTGACTATGGCTCTTCTAAATCAAAAATACGACAAGCTTCAGTCCGTTTTGGCTGTGTATTGTGTCTGCACTGCGCAAGATGTGAGTACGGTTTAAAGTTAACACTTGCCAAGCACCAAAAGTAAATGAAGTTGTTCGCCAGTTGGCCGGTAACTTTATTTGAAATGGTGTGGTTTGGATCACATTCTAAGAATGAGAGTCAACCCTCGCTTATGTAAGAGACCAGCATGATTCAAATGAAAAAGCACAGTATGTCTTCTTCTTTTCTTTGTTTTTTTTTTTTTTTTTTTGCAAAAAATTTGCAAGTCTTTTGCGAGTGACTCAATGACCTGCACTTTTTATCACTAATATACAAGGATAATATATATATATATATATATATATATATATATATATATATATATATATATACTGTATGTACACATGGCAAATATATTGTCATGTGTATAGTCTGTTTTGGTTCTGTTCTCATTTGCCTGTGTTCCTGCTTAGTCTCCAAATTAAATTTGGCTGTGAAAATACCCACAAAACATGAAGTTTATTACACATAAATGTTTAGGCATAAACTATGGAACATAAAAGAAGATAATTTTAGAAACTTCTCAGTATTGTTTTGTTCATGCAATGAAAGTCATTGGTAACCGAAACAGCTTTGTTACCGACAGTCTTCAAAAAACCTTCTTTAGTGTTTTTCAAAACAAAGTTATTCAGGACTGAAACCACATGAGGGTGAGGAAATGATGACAGAATTTAATGTTTGGGTGAACTATTCCTTTAAGGTCTTTCTTGTTTTGTTTTTAATAAAACTGTACTCTAAATAAGAAACTAAAACCAGCTGGTGGCTTTAAATGTCTTTCATTCATTCGATTCGTTCAAACGGCTGATTCATTCAGGAATTAAGAAAACATCTCTCTCTATCAATGGGCCTTTAAATCACTGGTTCACACCATTTATTTAAAACGAGGATTCATTCAGAAACTAAACACCACCATGCTGCTTGGAGACGCACAACAAGATATGGCTTTATAGCTAATATTTTTGTTGGCAGAAATACAAACAATATTGTGTTTAAAATATAACAATTTACTGTTGTATAAAATCACATTTAAACTCCTGATATCTGTGCAAAAAGTGCACTCATGTGATATCGTTTATCACATGAAATAAATATGAGACAAAAACTGACACGGGGCATTTTTTGCCTGTAGGAAAGGTAAGATGACGTACAGGTCTGGGGTGGGGCCAGTGCATTAAAATGTTGTTGTTGTTTTTTTCATAACTAATTAAGTTAAAACATTAATAATATAATAATATAATTAATAATGATTATTATTTTAATGATGTTTAAAACTATATATATAAAATTACGACTTTTAATAATTATTTTTAAAGTACACATTATATATTAAACAAAATATATTTTATATAAAAAATAAAGCAATGTCTACAGTTTCATTTGCAGAATGAAATATCTATGGACAGCAAATTCATTTACATATCCTGTGCATAATCAAGAAACTGGTTATACTGCAAGTCAGTTATGTTGTGGAAATCAATGAAGTTTGTGTGCAGTTTCTTCTAATCCACCTCATTCAAAATTACAATTCACTTTCATTCTGTGGATAAGATCAGCCAGAACATTCAGTTTCAGATAATTCCCTTAATTCCAACAAAATCTTTTGGTCAGCTATTAAAAATTTGATCGACATGTTCCCCTTTGACCATCTTCTGGGTTTTGCCGTAAAACCCAAAGGAACAGATTCTTGCATATTTTCAACACAACTGACTTTAGAAAGCCAGTCAGGATTAGACCCCACGGGCAGGATTACATAATCTCAGAGACAGAACACACATTCGACAGCGTTCATGGTAAAATAAGAGTGAATCCATGCAGAAACCCATGCACGACAGATGTTAATGAGGTGAGGAGGGGAAGTTTGTGCGTGATCTGATGTGATAGAGTGAGAAACACAAACATTAGTGTGTGTGAGCGCTTGGGAAAAGGAACAGATAAGCAGGGAAGAGAATACAAACACTGCTTTAGATGGCAAAGTGACACTTGGCGAGATGAAGTTTATACAGATTAAATTGGCACACATATTAACACAAAACACTCATCTGACACTTCACAGGATGCTAGAAGGGCCAAGGGCAATTTTCTTAAGGGGACAATGTTTAAAAGGCTACAAAAGCACACACCATCTGTGTGTGCATTTATTCACAGACGTACACAGACAACCCTGAAGCTGTCACGTCAGTCACACTGTGCAAATGCTTTCAAGCAGATATCCAAAAGAGCATTCCTCACTCTTTGAACCCCCCCCCCCATTTCCATACTGATTGCTTGCTTTCTCCAAGGGAGGATGAATAAAACCATATTTATGGCCAGTCAGGATAAAGCAGTCCTGACAGGTGCCAGCTGACCTTATGCAACACACACACACACACACACACACACACACATTCCATGCTCAGTCCTCTTCAGATATAGGTCTACGCATCCTGGGAGTCAACAAGCCTTTTTTCATTCTCGACCTATTGACAAAAATTAGGCTAATGGTGCATAGAATAAAGGAAGTGTGTATCAATAAAAGTGGATTTTTAAAAAAAAAAATGTACAAATAAATAGTTAACATTCTGCAAACCATCTTATTCTGAAGCTGCATGATTTTTTTGGGTGAACTACCCCTCTTAAAAATTGCTTTTTCTATACGAGAAAGAGCAAGGCTCTTCTTTCTTTTTTGTTCAGAAAAATCCACTGACCTCACAACAGAGCACTCTAATAAATATGGACATGGAATATACACGATGACACAGTATTTAATTCAGCAACAAATTCACCCTCTAATAAATGGAATACAGTGTGTTGTTTGACTTCATACTAATAAACAATCAAAAGTGGTACTTGACCTACTCTTAAGAGTCCCTTATTTAGAGGGAGAGAAGCATGAAGAGAACAACCGAATGAATCAATCAGCCCTCTATTAGAACAAGTCACGCTGACAGGAAGGAAGATGACCATAGAAACAAAACAATAAACACAAATGTCCACAAATGCTGCTATTTCTCTGTCTTCATACAGGCTTCTTCCACATTAAACTGTTTAGAAACAATGAAGCTAAGCTGTAACACAAATCGTTTACAATTTACATGTTTTTGGTATGGAATTAAGATTATATATATATATATAATATAAAATAACTGTAGTTGTAATCTCAAGAAAGCTATGTTTGTTTTCACGATTACAAGAAAATGAAATCAACATCTGGAGAAAACAAGGCCATGTAGAAATCACAAGAAAATTTGATTCACAACATTTGCACCATGCAAAGGCAAAGCTAAAATCCACATACTTTTTGAACTTCTAAAAAATGTAACTATCCACAAAATCAAATTTTAAGTCCATGTGGAAAATACAAAGACAATTTACTTAAAATGTACCAAACTCATCAGAACAGAATCTATGTCTGTTTATGTGTTTAGTATCACTGGTCTAAATCCTGATTTAAAGGTCAGTCTATATGAGCTAACACAGGCAGTGACTCAGGCCTGTGTAAATGTGTGTGTGTGTGTGTGTGTGTGCTTTCATACCATCTGCCATTGCATATCTGATCAAGTTAGACAAACCCTCCAGAGATGCCCTCATGACATCTATAAATACCTTGGTATCTAAAATACCATGAAACAATACACAACCCAGATTTTTTCCTAGATTGAAGAGAAACAGTCACAATTAGCACACATGAATGAATATATGATGCATTAATCTCCTAGAAGAAAATGTGAGCATCAAACTTCCTGTGCAGGTAACAATAGCAACCAACTCAACCGCTGCAATCGCCACACCTACCACTAACCTCTGGTTGCCATGACGACAGCGCGCTCGAGAAAGGTGCATTAGGCCCAGAGGCTATCAGCCGGTCACACTAACTCACAAAGAAAACAACACACTCATGAAATCATCAACAATTACAGGTAGCTTGTTTCTTTTTTAGGATGTGCATGAAAATCAGAGCAATGTTTTCATGTTGTAATGAATCCGCTCTGATTACCTGCATCTTATATCCATTAGCACACAGTATGGGATCTGCTTTTCACATTTTTACGCAAATGTACGAAGTTAGAGTTACATAATGAAGGGTTCGCTGTAGTAATTTTGGGCAGCCAGTATGCATGAGCAGTCTTAAGAGCACGTCTCAAAGCGCTGACTGTTTTCATAGCAACCAGGATTCTAACGGCAGCTGCAGTGATGCGAGGACTTTTCTGATTAGCGATTGGCTCTTTCATTCAGAAAGTGGGGCTTTGTTCAATAAAGTGGCCATTTGAGGCCTACTCACTGACACACACACACACACACACATATATACTGTGTACACACAAACACACAAATAAATTTACTGGCCATGTATTTATTAAAATCAATAATACATATCACTATTATACTAAATGAACTATACATTTTAATTTATACAATTCTAAAATAAATTAAATGTAATTAAATGTATGCATTTAGCAGACACTTTTATCCAAAGCGACTTACAGGGCATTCAGACTAACATTTTTTACCTATCATGTGTTCCCGGGGAATCGAACCCCTGCAGTGCTCTACCAATTGAGCTACAGGAACAATTATAAAAATATTTATGAATTAAAAACCTAAAAAAAAACTTTTTTTCCCCTTTGCTTTCAAATGTTAAACCACAGAGGTTCTAGTTTTGAAGAAAACTCTGTTATCATGAACAGCTCGTGTGAAAAACTCACAATGCTTCACAAAACATAAAGTGCATCATATTACATATTAATAATGTAACACTTCAGTTAGTATTAACTAGTTGCTTATTAGCATGCATACGAATTGCATATTGGCTGTTAATAAAGGAAATATTAATGCCTTATTATTATTAGGTATTTATTTGTTTGTGTAAATGAAGGCATTCATGCAAAAAAGCCCATTCATTCATGCTTTATATGAAACACATAAAATAGGTTGGAACATCTCTAAAGTGCACTAAACACACACACACACACACACACACGCACACACACACACACATTCTACTTTGGCTGAAAAAGATGCAGAGAACATGGCAGTACAAAGGTTAAGTGTTTAAACTCACTGAACCCTAGCACTCACACAGACATATTGTACAGAGTATGAATAGCTTGAAGTGCTCTGTAAAGTTATTACAATAAAGCACAGGAGGACAGATGTATCATAGAACCACTCAGAAACAGAAAAAAACAGAAACACACAAAATAATGACAAAATGGGGAAAATATGACCCCATTATTTTAAATGATCAATGATTAAGGACTATCTAGCCAAGCAAAGTTATTCACAGCATTGTACGTTGAGTTATTGATTCCAATGCGCAGTTCCCCAGTTCATCCGAAATGCTTTAAAGGCAACATACAGGATAAAGCTACACAACACATCCACAGCTCTCTTGGGGCCTATTAATACCAAGGCTGAAGTGATTGTAATGGGGATGTTCATTCATTCATTTAATTTATCCAGTAAATGGATTGTGTTCTTGGGACTAGGTGGAGAGCAACATCAGAGTGCTTGAAACTGGGTGGACACAAACAGCTGTGATATATTCACTTCTTTCCTGTTTCAGGTTATATTACCAGTTGTAAACACAAACTGGTTGACGATGACCATCCCAAACCTCGTACGCACACACTTTGCAAACAGCAAAGTGAACTATAGCAAAATGTATGTTTTGCATATTACTAAACATAAAATTGATTAAAAATAATTAAATGTATATACATATTTCTGCAGCTTTTTCAAAACATAATTTCTCTAACTACTAAAGTTAGATTACAAGTCAAAAGCACACTAAACAAACAGCAAGGAGGTGACCAAAGAGAAAGTAGGCTACTCTAGCACTTTCTGTTAGGATCACTACCATCCCGTGAATCGACAAACTGTTAGTACTGATATTATTTGCAGCCTTGTCATAGATTTTAAATATATACACAAATATATCAAAAAGCCTTAGTGGTTAGTTTAAAATGTCTTTAAGGCAGCTGATGGTTAGCTACAGGCACCAAAATATAAGATGAGAAATAGGGTTGCTTGAGATAAACGTCTGTGCTGATGACAGACAAGACAGACAAAAAACTAAAAGTCATAGAATAGTAAACTAATACTTCTACTAAAATAATTAATGATTTAATACAATAATGAAAATCATTTTAATAATCAATGAACAATATTATCAATACAATTATATATGAATCCAAAACAATTATTACTATTATTAGCAATAATAATATTCAAAGTACAAGCAGTTTTGGTTTTAAATTGCTGAAATGTTTTCGACATTGGGAGAAGAAATGATTTAGGTCTGTAAATAAAGAAAATGTCAATGAGCGTGTCTGAGCAACTTGGACTTTGAAAGCAAACTGTTGTCTGTCTGACATTGCCTAATGAGAAGCAAATCAGTGAGATTTATGAGACCCATCACACTTTACTGGGATATTGAGGCTGACTGTGCCCAACGCTGTGCTTTAATAGACAAATTACCTTCATTAGCTCTAAATTTAAACCTTGAAATTGTTCTGGGAGAACAGTGTCAGATGTTTAGCAAGACTGGTATGTGGTGTGTGTCTCTGTGCACTTGTGTCTTCCGATCTATTAACACGTCCTTTGTGAAGCTTATTTTGATCCACACACACATTTTAGATGCACAAGATCATGTTCCTATGTGTCAGAGTCTAGTATATGTGTATGAGGGAAAAAAAGACATCTATGGTACAGTGTATTTGTGTTACAACTTACACTTTCACTGTCTGCTAACTGGTGAGAGGAGCTATTTTAACCCATCACGTACACAACACATCAGTGTATATGTGTAGCAGCCTGTTAGTAAAGCAGCTTTAAAACAGTCTGTATTTACAATACTACACACAGTTCTAACAAAGGCACACACAACTGCCTAAAAACAACAATTTTCTGAAGATCAGTGCACTTTTAAACTTCAAAAACATACAAAGACAGATTGGAGCATGCTGCAGGAATGAGAGGAATGAGAGCTGTTAAGATGAAATGATCAAAAAGTCACTTCATAACTACTGGTTGCCATAGAAATGCTATAAAGTGTACCAAAGACGGGGACAGAAAGAGAAACTGACTTACTGACACACACACACACACACGACAGTATCTTCAGCGTTGGACACTTTTATGTTCCAGGGCTGGATGCATATTTAATCTAAAAGATTCTGCTTCTTTTTAAGCAACTTTTCCCAGACTTTCAATCTTAAACTCTGAAGAGTAATTGAAAAATATATGAATAATTACATTTAAACGAAAGTTGTCACACAGCTGTGACGTCATTTCCACCACAATGAACCATTTAAATCAAATAAATGTATCAAATGTTATTTTACTTGTTTATAAAACAGACATCTGTGTTTTTGAAGAATACGTTTGATATAAAATATGAGACGTATAAAAAAATAAACATCAAGAAAAAAAAATTAGTGGTGCTCCTATTGATCGGCCAATAATCAATCGCTTTGGGGAGTTTGATTGGCATTCTCTATAAAGGCCGATTAAACCAATCTCAGACTGACGACGTGCCTGCCATGAGAGGTTTGGCATGACATGGCAGAAGCACTGTCTCAATCTCTGTGCAGTGCAGGTAAAATAATTCATGTTTCTATATTACATAACTTATAAAGTAATTTGGAAACTTTCTGTGAGACATAATTTCACAAACAGCATGAGTGTCACATCCTCACTATAATTTGCACTTCTTTAAACCATTCAGCACTTGCGCATTCTCTGAGAGATGATGTGCTCATGGACACTCAAAGCACACACATGCGCCTCACATACAGCTAATCAGGCTTGTGCTGAGTGTAACCTATTGTGCAACAATTAACCCATTGTAAAAAAAAAAAAAAATGGATCAAACATTAAGGTAAAATAATAATATTTGGAAAAATTCCATTAATTTAAAATTTTAATTTGGTCACTGAATGAATGTCTGTTAAAATCCATCCTGATTGGATCATCACTATAAATAATTCTACATGATAAAAAGAAAGGCTTAAAAAAGATTGTGAGTGTTCGTAGCAGCACTTACTGCTTCCTGTGGTCAATGAATGGTGATTGGCTCCAAAAATCCTGATCAGAGCAAAAACCAAGGCAAATATCAGTTCAAATTCAGAAAATGTATTTATTATTTATTTATTGTGCATATTTTAAATTACACTGTATTTTGGTCAAATCATACAAAAAGTGTGAAAAATAAATATTTAAGAGGTCATGAACTGCGAAATCAAAATTCCCTTGATATTTTGACATACAAGAGGGCAAACTTTCTCGTTAGTCTAAAAACTGCTTATATAGAAGCCAATCTGCCGAAACGTTGTGAAATGTGCCACTTTATGATGTAATAGTGTGGCTAAACCCCTCCTCCGCAGAAGAAGATGTGAAGTGAAAGTGACATGACATGTGGCCAAGTATGGTGTCCCATATTCAAAGTTTGTGCTCTGCATTTTAACCATCCAAGTTTACACAACAGCGGTGAGTAGTGAACACACACACACACACACACACACACACACAAAACACCCGGCTGCTGCAGCAGCCTGTTTTAATTTTAGTTTTAGTCTAGTCTTTGTGTGAAGCTGTCATTTCAGTTTTTATTAGTTTTAGTCATGTTCATACTCTTTTTAGTCTAGTCTTGTTTTAGTCGACGAAAACTGATGACATTTTAGTCTAGTTTTAGTCAATGAAAATTGTACTTTAGTCTCTTTTTAGTAATGCCATTCTATTTAACCCAGTCAATATAGTACAAACTTTTGTTTGCATAGTTTGTCCAAGGCTTCTTATTTGAAATATGTTTTATTTTTATTGTATAAAATACAATAAGCATTAAGACATTTATTATACACTATTTGCTTACAGTTGTCTTGTGTTTGATGTGAAATACAGCCAATAGCTTAAGGTTGTTTTAAAGGGATAGTTCGCCCAAAAATCTAAATTATGTCATTAATATTTCACCCTCATGTCGTTCCAAACATGTAAGACCTCCATTTATCTTGGGAACACAGTTTAAGATATTTTAGATTTAGTCTGAGAGCTCTCAGTACCTCCATTGAAGCTGTGTGTACGGTATATGTATTTATATATTTATATATGTATATGTATTTACCAAACTAAAATGTTAGGTATATAATATCAGCAACAACGAGTCAGCCTTTTTATTGAAAAAAATGTTTAAAATGTCATTACAAAATTCCATCAAACACATGTTGACAATGGCACTGTGATGAGTTTATTTACACTGTTGGATATGATTAGCAGACAAAATAAACAATTGCGACTGCAAGAGTTTGTTTTCCAAAAGTCCAAAAGTGGCAAAAGTGTCCCAAGTCTAAAACATACACATACAGTACTGTATACCACAATATAATTCCAACCGCAGTGGCTAAACATGTCCAATTGCTCTTCCTAAATCTTTCATAATCCCTCCAGAGTGACTAAAAGAAGCAGCACAGTTTCAACAAACAAAGTCTTTGTCCTTTTAGGTGAGTGAAAAACAAGATTTTAAAAGTATCATAAAAGGAAAAGAACTTCATAAGAGTAAGACTGGCAACCAACTTCTATTTAAGACTAAAAAAAGACACATGGGATCCAACATAAGACCACAATGAAAATCTGAAATCCTAAATAGAATTTAAAGAGAAAGTAACTTGGTCATGTGAATTCCCTTTTGTACAGACAGTCAGGCGTTCTTGCTTCCACTGAAACTCAAGATGCATCTTTTCAAATCATGCTGGAGAATATGATCTGGTTTGACAATCGTTTGCAGCCTGAATGCTGCTGTCATTAAAGCAAACTTTTGCTTCAATATTTTCACATTAAATTAACATTCAATTATAAAATATGCAAAAACTCCCCATAAACAGCTCATTTGCATAACCGCTAGATCATGAAAAGCCATGTCTTTTTCAGTATTACTTTTAATGACAATGTGTATTTCCTCCATGTTTCATGAACTGTTGTTATGTAAAGGAGGAACAAAGAAAAGCTAAATTTAAGACCACAAGAAAACTGATTTAGTCAGCAAGATGCAGTGCCAGACACCACTTCTGTAGTACATCCTACTACAGTAGGATACACACTTGTACACTCAAATACAGAGACTTGTTTAGGTAACTTTACAAGTGCTTGCGATTATTGCAAACATTATGAAAAGGTACTAATAGATAGTTTTGTACCTAAAGGGTCCACATTTGTACCTTAAGGTACCTTAAGTGTACATTTTGAAAAGGTACTGCCCGAGTTACAGCTTTTCTACCTTTTATTTTTGAGTGTGAGTTGTTGTGGTCATCCGGGTGGTTTCTATATCTGTTTGCTTTCTTGCCCAGGTCAAAAAAAACACAAAAGTATGATATGGCTTGAGTCCTTTCAAAGGGTAGCAAAAGGAATTTTGCCCTGTTTGAAATGAGCTAGAAATGTGTGTAAATGTGCAATAAATGTGTGAATGTGCAACAATATACAGTAGTAGCACAACTCTCCTCAACAAGCCACATTAATTGAGTTTTCATTCAAGATTGCATAGCACAAATACTACAGGATGAGATGCACAACCATTCGAAACATTTTGAAGTAAATAAGCTTTTTTTCAGAAATCAATCATTTTGTTCAACAAAGCCTGAGAAAAGATGACCATAAAGATTTTTACACTGCAACAACAGTTTTCTATTTCATATATACAGTAAATGCTGTTCTTTTGAACGTTCAATTCCACAAATTATGATCAACAATAATAATCTTAGTAAATTGTGTTCAGAACTGTGTCGTACACACACAAACAAAATCTTCAGGGAGTATCTTTCTGCAAACCAGACAAGCCTATTTTAACCTAGTAACCCAGCACTTGTAACGATACATCTTTAGACCAGGCATAACACCATTGCATCAGTGCGGAATGCTTGTAAAACATCCGTAATTACAGGTTCCATTCACTCCAATGTCAGTTGCAGACATTTGAGTTTGTTGTGTTTTGGCATCATGAGGGAGCGCTCAGGTTTAGGCAACTCATCAGTGCACCTAAATTCCCAATAAAAGACTAACAGCTTGTAATGTGACACTTCCAGTGGGAGCTACAGTGCTTGTAGAGCAAAGGTGTACGAGTGTGGCTGGCGTGCTAACAAATCACAGGTTCAAGGCTCAGAGCAGGTCAGCGCTGGTGCTTTGAACCACATGTCGTCTTCTGATGACTGCTAGCACCTGTTACCGCTGTGCTGAAAGAAGAGGAGTCAAAAGAGATCATTTTTCAAACTGAAAGTACATTTTATTGTTTTTATTACTACTTCAGTGGGCAAAATGCATTTCCAATCTTAAAATCGGAGTAAATGTAAAATGTATATTTAAAAAAATATATTGTGGACAATATAAATATATTCAAAATGAATACATTTTTTTTTTTTTGCCACAAATAAATTATAGAAAAAAGTATTGAACCTATTGAAAATGTATTTATGTCAAATGTTTGTCCTGTGGGTAAATCAGGAGTGTTTCTTATTATAGTGTACTTTTATAGTAGTTCACCTACTACAGTCTGGTCTATCATAACTGCACTACTGTAAGTGTACAGCAGTTGCTGATGAACTAATATAATTATATAAAGATGTACGACTAAAAAGGTAATTAAGTTAAGTTAATTAATTTGCACATTGAGTGAACTTTCAGGCCAACTTTTGAAATTTTGTTATGCAGCAATGCTTATGCATTTTGTTATGCAGCAATTATTAAACAGTTTTTCCTGGTTTGTAAGTTGGATGGTATCAGCAGAATATAATTAACGTAATTGCATCACAAAAAGGGAATATTTTTGTCAAATAACACTTAATTAGGCACATTCTCAAATTATTAGGGTTTTAGGCAGCCTACATTTTAATAATGCAGCCGCAGTATATGATTTTCCTGGTCACCGTGTCCCAGCTGTAAAACAATCAATGAGTGTTTTTGGTGTAACTTCTACTTTCAACCTAAATAGAAAGCACAAAAACTGTCTGAAAGTCTTATCTAATGTGAGGACCCTCGTACTGTGCAGCTGTAATGCTGTAAGTCTCTGCTTGAGTCCTGGTCTGGACAGAGAAGAAGATGAAGAGTTACCACTACATTCTTTTGCAATCCCATATTAACACAGCCAACCTGCACTGTTAAAAAACATGCATCAAAGCTGAAGTCTGATATTTTATTAGATAATAAAATACTTTATCCTAACCCAGTTAAATATGCACAGGCAAGTAAGTCATTGGACTGATTTACACTGTAAGTAAACACTGTGGCAGCATCAAAACATTCCTCTGTTTCTTTGACCAGCCCAACACAGCAGTATCGGATCAACCAATGGCATGAGGTCAGGGCGGGACTGTTTGTTTTTTGACAAGTGGCCAATAGGAGTGTCCAGAAAACACATTTAAAAACAGTCATTATTTATGCAATTCCATTTAGTGGCACACAATCAAAAAAAAATCCTCAAATAGTTACAGGTTGAAACTCCAAATAATTAACTGTAAAATTGCATAAAAGGCATTTAATTACAGGAAATGTCAATATCCTAATCTAATTCCAACACTCTGTAGTTTGTAGTTTTCCACTTTCCTTTCGAAAATGAACTGACAGAAACATCCCAGGGCAAAATCCTGACCGGTTTAACATGAGGCCATGTAACAAGCTACTGTCTTGAAGCAGAGAGTGCCTGCCACCGTTTGTGAAGTCATCAAATTTCAGCAGCACTTTAATCTAGCCAGACCCAGACCCATGGTCCATTAGAAGCTCTCACCCTGTAAATCACCAAGAATGCAACAGATTCTGTGGACAGATGACAGTCTAAGAGAGGATCCACAGGCGCAGCAGGCCATAACTTAGAATCAATAGCCGCTTTTCCACTGTCGGGCCAGTGCGAGCCAAGGCTTAAAATGGGCCGGGCGGGGCTAATAGGCTCGGACCTGTAGCACCGAGGCCAAAATAGCGCTGCGTTTCCACCGTCGGGCCCGAAGCTCCGCTGCGCTTAACTAAAACCCGCCCTTTACACGCCTCTCAGGAACAACATCACGCAACCTCATCATTTCACCAACAAAGAGAAAGTTGTCAGAAAACTGACAAATAAATCACTGGAACTAGCGCAATCACATTCATTATCAACCATTATTATATTTTTATGACACATATGCGGAACTAAACTCTTGCGCTGAGACTTATGAAATAAAATGTTACTAAATAAATACACGATTGTGATAGAGAATAAGAAGCTGACGTCTGATTTCTCCAATGGTCATATTTATTTATTTATTAATATTAATGCCTAGCGTGCATAGTCTTTTGCATCACTTATAAATATTTATTGTATGGTGATTATAATCCACATCGGATCAAGTTATTTCAAACACTCGCTGCAGTTTTGAGCTCAACTTAATTTAAAAAGTTTTGATGCTAGTGTTATGCTAGCTTTCTGAAATGATCCACGGCACTGATGCTCTCCAGACATGGAAAAACTTGGCTTTTGTTCATATCCCCTCCTCTAGCCCCAGCTGGCCCGCTTTGGCCCAAGGTTTTCGTCGGGCCAAAAAACCCTGGCCGTTGGCCCCGAGGAAGCCCTGACGAGGCACGATCAAGCTCCGGAAGTGACAGTGGAAACGCATTTAGGCCCGCTTTAGGCCCGACACTGGAAATGCAGCTATTGCTGTACATCTGTACCATAGTGTGTAAAAATATGATTTTATATCATTTTATAAATGTTTTATAAATGTAAATATGGAAACAAGGAATTTCATTAAGCATCACTTCTTTCTAGCAACACTATTGGCACCAAACAGAATTATAAAAATAGCATCTGTTTTAATACAAGTTAATGCCACTGTAAAGGCAAACAAGCAGTCATTTGCCAAACTAGAATGGTTTGTTGAGCTAATGTTGATAATCCAAACAAAGATTTCTATTCTGTTTGGTGCCAACAGTGGCTCTCAAATTACACACCTTTAAAACCAGGAAAAGAGAAAGCCAACACTGGCAAACCAAATGTGTCATCATTCACTTTCACCTGATAAAGTTTGTCAACAAAAAATAAAACGGTAAAAGACAGTTTAACACACTAAAGGGCTTGATATGAATGTAATTTGGTCTTGACAGTGGATCATGATCACTCGGGCCGGGTCTGTTCCACTTGGGCTCAGTCCCTGTTTGCAGTGGGCAGAAAAAGTTGTATAGTGTGTGGTGTCTAAATATTATTATCTTACAATTCAATAGCCAGTCGCTGCCAGTTGTAATCACTTTTTTTTTAAACATTTAATAATTGTGACAGACGCCAGTGATTGTATATGCAGCTTTGCAGCGGAGATTTGCTCACTTGTCAAACATCATTCATTGTTAATAATTTTTTTTTCCGTTACTACGCATCTTGTTGTGATGTTTCTTTTATTTCATAAGTGAATGTATTAGGAAATTACAGTGCTTTGAATTTCTCTGTAGCTCTTCTGTCAACTGTGTTGACAGTGCCATTAAATTACACTGGGAGCATTAACTTTTTGGTAATCCACAGACTGACTGCTGATGTTTCAGGAATCCATTAGGAGACTTGAAAATGATGAATATATTTATGACAAACATGTCATGCACTCACCAGACCCAACCATCAAGAATCTAAAAAAACCCCTGAAAAATAAAAGATTTGAAGCATATAAAGCTCTTGAATCTTCACAGGAACTTACACCAAAAAGGTGTTTCGATCGGTATACACTGAAAAAATACACATCTAGACACACAAATATCTGGTTGCTGTGTGATCAAAAAAGAGTATCAGAGGGGGACTGGGTAACTACAGCTCAGGCAAACAGGAACAGTTGCCCAATTTCCTTTGGGCAATAGTCATTATGCAAATAATCCTGCATTTCCCAATAACTTCCTGACAGAACCTCTGTTGAAGTTTTACAACTTTTTCATGTGCAAAATATAGTGATAGGGGAAAAACATGCACCGAAGGAGGGACCTGAGCCAATTTTAGGACCAAAAATCATACTGTTGACTTGAGCCAGTAAGCAACACAGCCAAAGTGCTAAAAACTACTCAGAAGAAATACCTTTGCAACTGCATAACAACCACCTAAAAACATCCATAGCAAAATTGTTGTTAATTTCTACAAGCAACCAGTGTACTTACTGTATATACTGAATACTTTAGCATGATTTGAGCTAAAGCAACATAGTGGCTATCATGTTATAGAAAGGTCAAGGGCCATTCACAATATAATAGCATTCACACATCTTAAAGTAGGATGTATTCTGATTTAGTCAATGTTTTTATCGTTCACCACTGGAAAAAAATTGTTGTGAGAGTGATATTGTTCCTGTGAAGCTTTATAGTAATAGTTTTGACTCTTTTTATCTCTATCTTTATAGCTATCGTCCTTTGTGTCAATAGGCCTTTAATCTTAACAGTTTTTTCAAGTCCAGAGTTTTGGACTTCTCATTCCAGTAGATTTAAGTTGCACTAGTATGCTAAAATAACCTATAGAAAAATAGCTGCATGGGGGTGTAACTTAAATGGCTGCCAAATGAGCTGATTTGCATTTAAGAGACATTGGATTTGCATTGGCAGGCTCCATTCAGAAAATCAATTCATCCATTTAAAATGTCAAAATTGAGTTGTCATGTATGTTACTACCCTATTTATCCTTGCAGAGGAGCATCACTACTGCAGGAGATGGCCACACACATCTTTTTCAAGAAAATTTGAAATTACAAAAAGCATTCCTTAAACTATAATAAATCTAAACTAAATACATAAAATTGTGATGAAGTGTGTTCCTAACAAAATTCCTAAAGGGCACAAAAAATCTGTCCAGAGGGAGCCTGTCAATGAGATGAGGTATTCTCAAAACAACTTGCGCAACAGGGTAGACTCTTATTTTCACGTGACACTGCTCACTGGATGAAAAAAAGAGCTGTGCTACTCTCTGATCTGAATGGATGAATGCTCAGAAGGGCTACAGATACAAGGAAAAGTGCTAAACAGTCAGCAGCATGAGCAAAGAAAGTTTACACTCTATTTGACACTCTAGTGTGTGTGCGTATGTCTCAGCATTTTTTTCCCACTGCAATAGACTCTTATGATGATGAATCACTGAATGATTTACAGTTAAACATCACCAAGGCCACACAACAGGAACATAGGTTTCATGTCTCTATTTTCCTCAAGCGAGGTGAATGAGAGAAACAATCTGAAAAATTAAATCTGACAACAGGTCACAATTGCCTTCTTGGGACAAACTGTGGGGGTAATTTAAGATTTCAGGTTTACAGTATTAAAAAAAAAAAAAAAAAAAACTTTTACATATATATACACACATTTCTGGCCAAAATATACAGTAAATGTTAGGAATGCACCATATATTGTCACCTCATATTTTTTTCCGTTTTGCCATTTCGGCCAAAAAACAAAAATGAAAATGTTGGAAAACTGAAATGCCATGCCCTGGGAAATGAACCCACAATCTTTTGCGCTGCTAATGCAATGCTCTACCGCATTGCAGGACGTTGCTGCAATCTGTAAAACCGGATTTAACTCTATTTTTATATTTTTTTTTGTCATTTGACCTAATTGCCACTTTTAATCCACACCTGTCCCGCACAATCACCACCACCCACACACACACACACACACACCTTGTTGTGGGTTCTAAGTTTATGTCAGGATACTGACTACAAAGACCATCTGGCCAGGCTACCGTTCCCAGGAATTTATACGGGAAAACAACTCACCATGTCCTGGAACATTGACAGAACATTTTGAAAACAAACTCTCTCACACAAAACAGATCATTGCATGGGTAATGCCTACTGAAGCTAACACCCAAAGAGCAACACTGAGACGCCGGGTAAAACATACAAACAACATTTACTCTGTTCAGAAGGTAAATAAAAGTTAGATTAAACTAGAATATTAAATCTATAATAGGTAAAGTAGCTCTGTGTGACTGTGACAGAATTAAATAATTAGCTTCTTTTTGAGTCATGAGCTGGAATTGACACAAAATATGTTAAACTGGAATCTCATGTTTTCAAATAAAATAATATATATAATAATATAATAATTCCATAATTAATTAGCTATGCCCTATTAATTATTGCTATTCCTATTTCCTGGAAAATAACACATTTTGGGGTGACACTTTACAATAAGGTCTAAAAGGGGTCTTATTATGCTTTTTTACTTTTTCAGCGTTGCTGTTTGAGCATAAAAAAGATCTACAAAGTTACAAAACTCAAAGTCCAATTCAAAAAGAGAGATTTTCATTTAACAGAAATCACAGAGTGGTGCAAACTATTCAGTGGTTCAGGAACTATTAGAGCCGTTTATGCATACTGGGGAGAGAGGAGTTGAAATAATGTAAAATTATGCATTTTTTGAACAACCTACTAGTGTCAGGGTTTTGTTTCTTGTGTCTACATCTTGAGTCAGCACAAGGCCTAGTTCGGGGCTATTCAACTCTTGCCCTGGAGGGCCAATGCGGTGCAGAGTTTGGCTCCAACCAAACACACTTGAGCATGCTAATCAATGTTTTTGGGATCATTAGAAAATCACAGGCAGGTGACTTTGATCAGGGTTGTAGCCAAAGTCTGCACCGCATTGGCCCTCCAGGGCAAGATTTGAATAACCCTGGCCTAGTTGATTGTTTTCTCAGCCATGTGCTTCTTTAGCCCCTCCTCCTTGTTTCCTTTTACCACACCCTCTTGTTAGCCTTGTTGGTCTAATTGTGCTCACCTGTTCCTTGTGTGTTTTCCTCCCTATTTATAGTGTCCCTTACCCTATTGTATTTTCTGGTTTGTGGTGATTCTTACCCTCACTGTCAGTGTGTTTGTCTCTGTCTGTGGCTGAGTATGTGGTCCTGTCTCCCTGCCAAATTGGTCTTGTACCCTTGTCTAGTCTTTTGTAGTTCTATGTTTTTGACTTGCTCCTTGTTTTAGCAATTTGTTTGTTCTTGCTTTTTGCTTTTACTGTTAATATTTATTAGTTCTTCTTATTCTGATTTTTTGTTTTGTATTTTGTTCTCAGTTAATGTGTTGGTTAAATTGGTCATTTTCTTTTCTTTTTTAAATCAGGTCTTTGTTACTTTTCCCCTTGTCTTGGGCGTAACTTATGTTCCTGTGGAGCCTTGTTTTCTCTTGTGCTGTTAAGAGTTCCTGTCCACTGGTTCCATCTGAGCTCCGCTCTTTGATGCTTTTCTCTAGTCCCCCTCTGCTGCTATAGTATTCTGCCAGTTGATGTCTGAAGCCATTCCAGTGGCCTTCCCTAGCTGTCTGTTTACTGCTCCTGTTGTGGTATCAGTTGTGCGCCTCCCCCAACCCTTTTGTATCTGTCTGTTTTGTCAATAAACCCTTGTTACTAACGCTGCAATTGGGTCCTCCTTCCAGATCCTTGACAATGAGAGCCTTTTCTAGCACACCCCCAAAACAGAATCAAGACTTTGTATTGGAGCATAATAGGAGCCCTTTAACATTAGTTAGCTACATGCACAACGGACAGATGTATAGAATTTTTTGATTCTAGTAAATCTTAATTTTAACATTTACTAAAACCTATCTACAATCAAAAGTAAGGGATACTTAGGTTTGTTCACTGTTAGCACTGTGAACAAACCATTGTTTTTCTATTAACATTAATAAATGTTGTACAATTATTTTGCTCATTGTTGGTAGATTAGCTAATGCATTAAATATTAACAAGATATCTTAAATTGTTACCCATTTTTGTATGACTAGGCAAGATTATAAATTTTTAAAAAATTAAAATTTTGTTAGAACAATAGTTTAAGTGAATTTTTTTTAATCTTTTGACATACAGTGGCACAAAATGTCCGTCACTGCACGTTTTATTAACTGTAAATATAGTAAAACATTGACCATTTAAATTAAAATGAATTTATTAAATATTTAATGTGTATATATATATATATATATATATATATATATATATATATATATATATTGTGACGAGTCAGCTGCCTCCTCCCTGATTGTCACCGGCACCCCGTCCTAAATCGCCGCCCTTCACCAGGCTCCCGACTGGAGTGGGTGTGTGAGAGGAGGGGCGCTGGACGAGTCAGGGCTGGCGGCGTGTGATGGGGCACACCTGATGTGAATGGAGCCTCATCCCCGCCGCTGTTTAAAAGCCCAACGCGCCTCTCCTCGGGAGACCGGTCTCTTCCCCGTGCATGCACACTGGTGTCCTCGTGGGTCCAGGAAGGGTGCGTTGAGGGACTCCCGCGCCACAAGAGACGTGAGCAGCCGGACCCGCGATCCGGAGGAGAACCGCACCCGTTTACACGGCCGACGGGCCAGGATGCCGGGCAGTCCATCCCCTACCAGCGCCGCGGCCGTCGAGAGAGATGCGGCCGCTAGAGGAAGCCGCCGCCCCTCGCGCCCCGGACCAAGGAGGGGAGCGCGTGCGGCCGCCGGACTCCGCCCCTTACCTGGACCCTTCCTCCATGAACACTGCCCGACCCACACGAACCCCGAAGCACAACGAGGACACCAGATCCCCTGTTATTTTGGACACTTTCCCCCTTTGGCCACTTTTATTCCCTGTTATTTTATGATTTCTGTTAATAAAAGCCTCTCCGAGGCCTGACGCCACGCCCACTGTGTCTGTCTTGTGCCCCTCCCGTGACAATATATATATAGATTTATATTTATAATGAATATAAATGACATTTCAATATCCTCTGTTTCTGGAAATACCTCATATGTTGTGTATGACAACATGTTCATAGCATAAAGCATAAAGCATGAAATATATTATTTAAAACTACACAAGGGCAGTCATGTACATGCCTTAGAACTTTAGTTTATTTTAATTTCAAAATAAAATACAATTCAGAATTATTAAATTTAATAATCTAATTTAATCAAATTAAATTTCCAATTCACTTTTGAACTGTGCACATCCCTGAAAGGAGGTCCCAGATTCTTTAGGTTTTCCCCCTTGTCAACTGAAATGAACTTCATTAGAAGAGACAGGGGAACAGTCCCAATAAGAGCATGAGTGATTTGTGAGTGAGAGTTTGTGTGCCACAGGAGAGGGAGGGAGCAGTGTGTTAATCTTCTTATATAACCAAAAAGCAGAGGGGCCGGCGACAGACACACACAGCTTCTAGAAACACAGACAGAGAGAGACAGCTGAGGTTCTGGTGTTAAAAGACTGTCCAAACCTTTCAGGGTGTGCAGATGATAAACAATTAGTTTTTTTTTGTCTTCCGGCTGAATTTTGAAAAAAAAAATTAATAATGCCTACTCAAAATGCACACAAAGAAAAATTAAACAGAAAATGAGGTTAACAATTATTTTACATTTTTGCTTTTATACTGTAGCAGTAATGCACACTTACTGCATTTGGTTGTCATTTCTAAATCAGTCAGCCTCTATATGCTTAACATACATAATTTCAACAGCATATGGCTATTTGCAAAGAAACAATCAAGAGAGAATAAATCTACGTATGCATGTATGAATGTAAGTGAATGGAAATAAATCTCTATTAATTTTCTATTTTACCAATCTTACATTTAAAGAGGGATTACTGTTCAATGCTTGAGAGTTCTTGTGCACACTGACATGTATGAATACTTACACACACTCACACATGTGCAGTTCACCTGAACACAAATCACTTTGAAAAGGGCTGGTTCACAAGGGCCCCATCTCCTCATAGATGTCATTTTCACGGCCTGCTGCATTTCAATAAGGCTCTCTGATAGACCTGGTTTGCAAAACTACTTGAAAACAATCATACTGCAAAAACCCTGATCTGAAGAAGAAAAAAAAGGATAATCCTCATTTCCTCTTTTCCGTTATCTCAGCAGGGATTCAGAGTGAAGAGGTTAAATGACCAGGAAACCACTATCTGAAATATACTCAAATCCCATGTTTATCATAAAGGAAACATTTATTTTTTCATGGAAATTTGTTACATACCTAATTTCAATCATTAAAAGTCCATTAAAATTAAGCCTTGGATTATATATATTTAAGATAGCATGAAATGAAAATCCACCCTCCATCTGTTTTCTACATGTATATTATTGTGAACAATTCATTCATGCATAAGTGTCATTTTTTAATTGTTTTTGACCTCATAATGTTTGACCAAAATTTTATAACTGGATCTTCCAGTGAAAACAGCAGACTTCTCACCGTCACCGGTGACAAAAGTTGCACTTCTCCTATCATTCTGTCTGCTTAAACCATGCTCATGCAAGCTCATATTCATCCGTTTCCACTTTTGACAGCAATGGCCTCATCTCAAAATCCAGTCAACAATTGATGCATACAACCAAGCGCCCATCCTACAGTTTTCAATGAACCGTTACACTTATATTTACAACACAATAAGGAAGAAAAGGTCTGTCTCTACTTCCATTTCTTCATTAAAAATCTCCAGTTTTAAATAAAGTTTATATTTATATATATACACATTTATATTATTACTGTTTTAATTGTATTTTTTTTCTTTTTAAAATAAATGCAGCCTGCTGAACATAAGAGACTGCATTCTGACTTATGACCAGGCCTGTATACCCCTCTATGCATCCTCTCAGAGTCATTCAAGTTCAAAGTCAACACTTTTAATGATAAAAATGATGCGTCAATCTCTGACAGATGTGACACTGTTTTACAGAAATTGGCTCATTAAACTTCTGAGACATAATGAAACTGCACAAGTCAGCAGTGATTCACCACACCAGCACTGACAGACTTTGACGGATTTTAACGACCTTTAACTTTCTGCATTAAAACCACAAAATGATAAGGCAGCCCAAAATAATGTAAATATATTTGCAAATATTTCTCCAACTGTGACCAGCGGATCCGTTTATGTATGAACAGTGGACTGGAGGCAAAACCTAGAAACATATACACACACAGAAGAGAATACACTGACCTTTAGGTGACTTTCTAGTGCACTGAACAGGGCCCATAGGATGTGAGTGTAACAAGGGCCCTTGGGACACAATCCCACATATACAAATCCTGTCAAACTTTACATGCTTACACAAATAGGCCAACAAGGACCTTCACAAATATCCTTTACGTCTTTGCTCTCTCTCAAACACACACAACTGCGAGGTAACAAGGACCCGTGAGGTTAAAGTGCCAGAGAGGAGGCAGGGCTAACAGAGAAAGACCTAATTAAGACTAATGAACAATGTTGTTTGGTCTCCTGCCTGGGAGCCCTGAACAGACAGCAACTCAAGAGCAATCTTAAGCAGAGGTCACCAGACCCTCAATCTATTACCAGTAAATGTACAGTATTTTACACTCTCCGCACCTCACTGAATATATACCTCTGCTGACTCACATTAAATGCACATTTCTGATAAACCACTTTAGTTTTTAGCACCTGATATTATTTCAAACAAGTAAAAGCCATTTAAAAGTGACTTTTTGCAACAAACTTACAAAGACAGATCCTAATATCGACCCATAGAACAACTGAATTCCCAGAGCAAAAGTACAGAGGAACATATGCAGGTGAGAAAATCACACACACTAGTTTCCATTTATTGTGGGGACATTTTATAGAAATAATGGTTTTTATACTGTACAAACTGTATTTTCTATCTCCTAACCCTACAATTAAACCTACCCCTCACAGAAAACTTTTACATATTCAGATCACTTAATTCTGTAAGATTTATAAACTTGTTTCCTCATGGGGACTTAAAAAAATTAACCCACCCACAAGGTCAAAATTTACTGCTATTACTATACTTGTTGGGACATTTGGTCCCCATAACTTAGTGTATACTAGTACACACACACACACACGTTTGTTTTTGTGTAAAGTGGGGACATCTCATAGGCGTAATGTTTTTTTTATACTGTAGAAACTGTATATTCTATGGTCCTACACCAACCCTATGGAAGCATATGGGTAGCATTATTCAATTTGGGATGTAATATGCAAAATGACAATGTAATATGTAAAATGGCAATGCATTTCTGTATTTACATTTACATTTTCCAATACATGTGTGCAACGTTTGGTGCAAAATGAAAATGAAAATGAAATTACATAATTTTCATTTGCCATTTCCTACACCAGTTTTATTATGTAAAATGAATATTAATTTTAACGCTTTATAAGTTGCAAAATTTAAATGAAAATGTATTACAGCAATTATTAGATATGTCTAACATGTTCAAGCAAAAACTGTGGCAAAATGATCATTTAAATGCTATTTTTCTTAAATGCATTAACACTCACAGTCAAGACACTTACGATTGCATTTTCATTCAATGACCCGCAATGAATGTAGCAAAACTCAAAGTGCACATTGAAAATGCATTCCGAGCCGTTCACATCTCCGCCCCCTCCCGCCCTGTCAATCACTGCGTGAACAAGGCGGGGCTTACAGAAGGTCAAGAGACTCAAGTGAGAGAAAATGGACAAGACAGTTGGCCCGTGTACGTTTTGATCATTTCGGTTTATGGCTTCAATATTTCATTCGCACTTGTGGGCGGAGCTGAAATGCTGCTTTCATCTGATTGGTCGAATCGCTCCACTTTCAGCTTGGTCTTTTTATTCTTTCAGGCAGAAGTCAGTGCGAGTGAAGCACTGTAATGTCTGAAACCACCACTCACTGTTAATTAGCGTAATATTTGAATCAGATGTAGCTGGGCACATAATTCGTGCTGTCGAGACCTGCAAATTATTTCTAGGTTGTAGTATTGTATGAATATTGTCCCACTGATAAATACAGTGCAAATAGTTCTCTCTTTTTGGATAAAAGTGAAGTGGAAATAAAAATCCAGTTCCATGTCTGCAACATTTACCACTCTCATCTTTTTAGTCATAAGGCACTAGCTATGTGTGTGTGTGTGACATTAATAAATAATTGTAAAAATTAATATAGTTAAATTTATAAATAAAAATAGTAAAATTAGCTCTATGCTGCTCAGTGCTCATGCTGCTAAGTGCTCCTGTAGCCTACCACAGAGCGCCCTCTCGCGGCTGTAGACGGTAATGTTTTCTCTTGGTCCTGAATAAATGCGACTTATAGTCCAGTGCGACTTATGTTTTTTTCCTCGTCATGACGTATTTTTGGACTGATGCAACTTATACCGAAAAATACAGTTAACATTATTATTATTATTTATTATGAGAGTAATTGATACAGGCTAGAACTTAAATGTTTCACCCAATTCAGCTCAGATCTTCAGACTCGTCCGACTCCTGTTGCTTGGCCAGACTTACCTTCCCAAAAAATCCTATTTAATTTTATTTCATAAATTTAACTATATTTATTTCCACTTCACTGTTATCCAAGGAGACAGAACTATTTGCACTGTATTTATCAGTGGGACAATATTCATACAATAATTTAACGGGGTCTCTTGCAGGTCTCAGCAGCACAAATTATGTGCCCAGCTACATCTGATTCAAATATTATGCTAATTAACAGTGAGTGGTGGTTTCAGACATTACACTGCTTCACTCGCACTGACTCTTATTCTGCCTGAAACAATAAAAAGACCAAGCTGAAAGTGGAGCGATTTGACCAATCAGATGAAAGCAGCGTTTCAGCTCCGCCCACAAGTGCGAATGAAATATTGAAGCCATAAACCGAAATGATCAAAACGTACACGGGCCAACTGTCTTGTCCATTTTCTCTCACTTGAGTCTCTTGACCTTCTGTAAGCCCCGCCTTGTTCACGCAGTGATTGACAGGGCGGGAGGGGGCGGAGATGTGAACGGCTCGGAATGCATTTTCAATGTGCACTTTGAGTTTTGCTACATTCATTGCGTGTCATTAAATGAAAATGCAATCGTAAGTGTCTTGACTGTGAGTGTTAATGCATTTAAGAAAAATAGCATTTAAATGATCATTTTGCCACAGTTTTTGCTTGAAGGTGTTAGACATATCTAATCATTTCCGTAATACATTTTCATTTTAATTTTGCAACTTATAAAGCGTTAAAATTAATATTCATTTTACATGTTAAAACTGGTGTATGAAATGGCAAATTAAACTTATGAAATTTAATTTTCATTTTCATTTTGCACCAAACTTTGCACAAATGTATTGGAAAATGTAAATGTAAATACAGAAATGCATTGCCATTTTACATATTACATTGTCATTTTGCATATTACATCCCAAATTGAATAATGCTACCCATATGCTTCCATACAACCCTAACCCTCACAGGAAACTTCATTCTGTATGGTTTATAAGCATTTTGAAAAATGGGAACATGGGTTATGTCCTCATAAGTCACCCTCTCCTTGTAATACCTGTGTCATACGAATGTCATTATACAGAGTTGAGAGTTCTCCTGATAAGTCGCAAAAACATGCCCCCCCCACACCCCCGCCCCCAATTCACATTGTGGTCTATTAAAACAATGTAATTTATGCATCATAGCACCAAACCTTTCTGGAAAAAAGAACAAGTCATCACATCTGCCATTGTTTTGTCAAACAGGTTGTCCGCTCCACACTCCACATAGCTACAGTGTTTACATTTGGCTTTTCATAGTTCTCTTTAAACACTAAACTGAGATATGAGGTATATTTTTAGTATCCAACATGGAAATTCATTCGTATATATTCAAATCAGTTGTGCATGATGTTCATGTTCATTATCAATCTGAGCCCCCTGTTTTGACATGCATTTATGCATTATTATTGTGGAAAATATTGAAATCATACAAACGTAACATCATACTTTAAGCAGTAAGTCTCTCAAGAGTGAATGGGACCATCCAGGACCAACTTGCAATGGAAAATGGGTTTTGTATCCACAGATACAAAGATAAAAACACCCAGAACCAGTAATTCAGGTTTTTCTGACAGCTCCAGATGGGTTTCACTGAAAGAACATCATTTAAATGTCCCTTGAGAATTTAATCTGGTGTGAAATCAGCAAAGAGTAAATAAATATCTCACACAGAATATCAAGCATACATAGAGTATAAAATAAACAAACATACCCCTATTATTATAAACCCACACACATGCATCTGTTTTCAAACTCACAACATGTGAGCATTAAAAAAACACACTTGTAATTACAAAAGCACTGTGAATACTGATCTCCATCTTTTAGTGTGTTTCAAAGTGCATAAATGATATATACTACAAGTAGGGCACTTCAATGTTGTAAAGCTGTTCTAAAATGACTACTTCAAAATGCTCTTCTAAAAAAAAAAAGATCTGATCTATTACTAATAAACAGAAAAAAAGGAATAGTTCACCCAAAAAGAAAAAGTCTGTCATCATGAACTCTCAATCATTTTATTCCAACCCTGGATGGCTTCCTTTCTTCTGTGGCACGAAAAAATATTTTAATAACACTCACCGTAAGGTTCCATTTGTTTACATTAGTAAACATGAACTAACAATTATACTAACTAACTAAAAATACTTATAAAGCATTTGTTTCATGCAATAATGCATTGATAATTCAAAAGTTGTATTTGTTAATATTATTTACTGGACCTGAGAAACAATTTTTTAAATTAACAATGAGCAATACATTTGTTAATGTCAGGTAATATGTTAACTAATGTTAACTAATGGGAACTTGCTGTAAAGTATCACTGATCATTTGAATAATTTGGTAACCAAACTGTTTTGGTGACCACTGACTTCCATATTATTGACAAAAATAAAAAACACAAAAACATTTCTCAGACTATCTTTAACATTTAACATTTTTCTAAATATACTTTTAAGTTCTGCAGAATAAAAAAATAAGTCTACGCATGTGGTCATGCAAATACCTTATGACGTTTTCAGGGTAAGGTCATAAACGTCATAAAGGTCTGGCTATGTGACAATAAAGTGCCCATCCAGTCAGAGCGAGTGTTTCGTGGTTTGAGAGAAAAAAATATATTGCGCACTCAGACTCTTTGACTCAAGAAATGATTAAAAAAAAAAAAAATGTGTTCTCATCTCGTGCAGTATTACATATACGGTTTAAGTCTACCACTGACATTATGGAATACTCTGGGGCTTTTAATGCTTTAATTAACATCACGTCTCACATAACAAATGGAATATAGCTATGACCACCTTTAAATGGAGCACACCCTGTATCTTCTTTCCACACACACAACTGGTGAAGTCAGGAAGTGAGATAACACTAGTTATAATCAAACCGAAGCACCCGAGACTGATTTATAGCCACAATAAGACTAACAAAGCACAGAAGGACCATAGATCTATTCTTATAAAATGTTACTACCCTTCCTGAGAAGTGCTGTGTGTCTTTTCTTCACACAGATGCATCCTTCCTACACAGAAACACAAATGCATAATCTGAGAGAAATACGGCATTTTGTACATATTTCCTTGACTTTTTGAGTGCATGAACAAGTAGACACACAAACACACACCAAGAGAATAGTGATCTAACATCTGCAGCAATATGTCTGTGCATTCTCTTCACACCGCTTCAGATAAACAAACAGGCATTTTCAACCATGAACTTTAACCTTTAGCAGTTTGTGATGTGCCAGGGGTCAAATAGCTGCTGATTCTCAGTTACCCACACTGTCTTGCTTCGTGACCGGATCACATATCTTCTCACACACACACACACACACACACACACACACACACACACACACACACACACACACACACACACACACACACACACACAGACACACACACACACACACATTCCAGATTACTGGGTCCCAGCAGGTTTAACGGTTACTAGTTAAAGTACAGAGGTTGTCTCATATCTACTTATCCTTTTTTAATGTTTTAGTAATACCAGTCACTGTGCCAAATAAATAACAAACGGCACCAGCATTGCCTCAAACCACCTCCGTGTCAACACACCCAGAGCAGATTAGGATTAATCCTGTGGAAATGTGTCCATCAATGGAACAGCACTCGAAAATACTGCAGTCTGATATCAGGGTCATGCTCACATGTACTGTAAACTGTAAGGATTTTCAGTCAGAGTGTGTGTGTGTATATATATATATATATATATATATATATACAAACACCCACACACACACAAATATGTTTTTGTAAATGTGTAAAAATATATAAATAATTTGGGGATCCCTTCAACTTGAGGAGTCTGTTAAATAGTGAGTTTTGTATGTTGTTCTCATTTTGTATATTTCTTTCATCACTTCAGAGGTTTGTTCTATTCAACCATAAGTGCCCTGCAAATTGGACTTCACAGGGTATTCTGCCATGATTCCAGTTGGAAGGGAATGAACATGTTACACTCAAAGAGCATTAAAATGCACGAGACATGAATTTATTTATTTACTGAGGTACAACACTTCTCTAGTAAGTTTTGTTGATGTGTTAGACAGTGGCGTAGCGCAAATCTGTGAATGAATGTTTCGAAGTGAAATCAACTTCAATGGAATAAAGTTGAATGGAATTTAATTGAAATAAAGCTGAAAACTTCAACTTTACTGTTCAGTGCACTGATGTCAGACTCATTTTGGATAAAAAAAAGTGTACTGTAAAATTGATAAATAACATGCCTCCATTACATATCTTTGTCACGTCATTACAAGTGTTTGATCACCACATTTGAGTGATCACTGCAAAAATTGTTTGTGTGTATACATATTTTGTTTATGCATATACTGCATTCTATATATAAAACCAGTCAAAAGTTTAGACACATGAATGGGAAAGTGTCCTAACTTTTCACTGGTACTGTACTATAATATACATTTAAAGAATATCGGCCGATATATCGGTACTAGCTTTTTTTACTCCTTAATATTGGTATAGCTTTGGAGAAAAGTGTCTTAAAGGTTCTTGTTCCCGAGCCCGGGATACTTCCCCTGTCCGAGGAGAGGGGTCCGAGCGTTTATCCCAGACCCAAGCACTCCCCCAAAATGCAATAGAACAGGACAGCAGCCAGACACGTACATCTGCAACCCCTCAAAAAGCAAGGCTTAATGTTAGAGTGGTGCTGGATGTCCTTTGGTATACGCTTGTTGTGGCAGTATCTAGGAAGGGAAATACAGATAGAGGCTTCTGCGGGAGCAGACACTGCTGTGGCAGTGGGGAAATACAGACAGAGGCTCCTGCGGGAGCAGACACTGCTGTGGCAGTGGGGAAATACAGACAGAGGCTCCTGCGGGAGCGGACACTGCTGCGGCAGTAGAGAAATACAGATAGAGGCTCCTGCGGGAGCAGACACTGCTGCGGCAGTGGGGAAATACAGACAGAGGCTCCTGCGGGAGCGGACACTGCTGCGGCAGTAGAGAAATACAGACAGAGGATCCTGCGGGAGCGGACACTGCTGCGGCAGTAGAGAAATACAGACAGAGGCTCCTGCGGGAGCGGACACTGCTGCGGCAGTAGAGAAATACAGACAGAGGCTCCTGCGGGAGCAGACACTGCTGCGGCAGTGGGGAAATACAGACAGAGGCTCCTGCGGGAGCGGACACTGCTGCGGCAGTAGAGAAATACAGACAGAGGCTCCTGCGGGAGCGGACACTGCTGCGGCAGTGGGGAAATACAGACAGAGGCTCCTGCGGGAGCGGACACTGCTGCGGCAGTAGAGAAATACAGACAGAGGCTCCTGCGGGAGCAGACACTGCTGTGGCAGTGGGGAAATACAGACAGAGGCTCCTGCGGGAGCGGACACTGCTGCGGCAGTAGAGAAATACAGATAGAGGCTCCTGCGGGAGCAGACACTGCTGCGGCAGTGGGGAAATACAGACAGAGGCTCCTGCGGGAGCGGACACTGCTGCGGCAGTAGAGAAATACAGATAGAGGCTCCTGCGGGAGCGGACACTGCTGCGGCAGTAGAGAAATACAGATAGACGCTCCTGCGGGAGCGGACACTGCTGAGGCAGTAGAGAAATACAGATAGAGGCTCCTGCGGGAGCAGACACTGCTGCGGCAGTGGGGAAGTACAGAAAAGGCTCCTGCAGGAGTGGCTACTGCTGCGGCTGTAGCCAAGTACAGAAGTGCTGCGGTCTGAACGAATGAATAGGTCTTGAAGGCCTCTCTCATCGGGCCTGCGCCATTAGTGGAGGCAGCCTCAAACTAGGGTTAGACTGTGGGGCTGCAGGCCATGAGTAGGGGAGTGGGTTGTAAGGGGTGTGGATGGGTCTGTGCCACCAGCGGAGGCCTGCTCACGCTAGCATCTGCTATGGGAGCTGGAGGCCACTGAACAGTAAAAAAAATGGTTATCAGTAGCATGAGGGAGCGGAAGAGATGTGGACGTGTTACAAATGGAGGCAGCCTCATGTTGGCTTCAGCTGCTGTAGGCCGTGGGAAGGGGGGTGGGGTGTGTGATGTCCTGAAGAGCCTGTGTAGCCTGCACTGCTAGCAGAGGCAGCCTCATGCTAACGTCTGCTACAGGAGCAGGAGGCTACTGAAAAAAGGGGATTATAAGTAACATAATGGAAATACGGATGTTTTGCGAGTAGAAGCAGCTTCATGTTTGCTTTGGCTGGAAGGGTTCGTGACATTTAATGGGTCAAACTAAAAATGCCTGGGTAGTCTATGGTGTTGCCGACTTAGCAATTTGTTGCTAGATCTGGCAATTCCTCAAGCCTTGTCCACATTAATAAGTTTCCGTTGAAAATACATCCTTTCCTTTCGTTTTGGCCTTTCAGCCTTTTTAGACGCTCTCCTGAGTAGATACATTTGAAAATGTGTTTTTCATGTTGTATGGACTGTTGAAACGAAGGCTTTTGAAAACGATGAAGCATGTTTAGTCTTGTAACACATTGTACCAATAGACATGTTTATACCAATAATGTAAATTTTGCAGTTGTGCTATTTACGTTCACACTGTTGCTAAAGATATTTCCCTCTGCAAAATTTACTCACGATTGCTGTCCTGTGGCAAAACACAAGGGCAGTTACGTTTTAGATCAATTCTGAGTGACCGTGCCAGTGAATGGTAGAATATTTCCATAAATTAATTGATACTGCCAGAAGAAACTGTGCTGCGGCCGGAACAGCCACAGGGAAAGGCTGATCTTCAGAGGGAAGCGAGTGAGGCTTTACTGTGGTGAGATCTGGGGCACGGACCAGGCCTGTTGAAGGCCTGTTGCTGCTGCGACCTAACGCTCTTGTGCGGGACAATGGTAGTGTCGAGCAAGGCGAGCTCTGGGTTTTGCACGGTCTACTGGCCACAGCGTGTGACTGGTCGAGGAGAGCGGCGGGTGCGATGAAGCCTGGTGCTCAGCAGCAGTGTCTGGCGGGGTAGGAGTGATCATGGGGGCGTCAAATTGCGACAGATCTGAAAATCCCCAGTATAGTTCTCTTTGTTGGATGGGAAATTGGGTCTGTGATAAGATAGCAAGCAGAGCGAACCGAATGCTGAAAGACTAGAAAATTAAGGTAGTACTGCTTTTATTTTTTACAGGGTTTCTCTCTTGCGCTGATTGGATAGATGGATGCGATTACTGATAATGAATTGGCCGTGGTAATTATCTGTGCGTGCCCCTCTCAAAATTTGTTAATAAAGCATTACAAATGTAAGATGTAAATATAAACACTTTAATTCCAAATTCTTTCAAAAATATATTTGAAGGAACTGCTTTAGTGATGTATTGCAGATTAACTGGTCATTGCTTTATGATGCCAAAGAGAAGAGATTAATCTGATTAGGCAACCGATGTAAGATTATTGTAGCAACAAAGGCAGGTGAATCAACGTTTAAATCAGTCACATGATTTACTTTACGCTGATTAGCTTCTAAAGCATTAGCTTAGCCTACAATACATGTAGCCCAGGTAATCTCAGCTAATGCTCCCAAATGCTAACATTTAGGAAAGGCTAGCATTAGCCTTAATGAGAATTAACAGTCTGTTCAGCATTAGGTGTTTGTGTGCTGCAGTTAGAGAAAGTGCTGAGGAAGTGTACACAGTGTCACATCTTCATTTCGCTCAACTCCTCTCCACTGTTATAGCGTAAACAGCAAGGCTAGTTGCTATGACATTGGAGAAATAAATCAATAGCATGACCTGTATGGTCCACTGAAGCATACAAACATACAATAAGGGCCAATGACAACTAGCCAGACCCCTTTTTTGTGTATATGTGTGCACAGCATACAATTTAGAGTGCCAATATATATACACACACACACCATAACCCCCCTCCCCCAATCATAAACATAATATTGCATATGATTACTGATTTACTTAATAAATGTAACAAATAACCTAGCCTTGAAAAACTTTCAGCATGTCCACAAGTTGTTTGTAAGAGTTATGATGAAAAGGAAATACTGTATGTAAGATTCTGCCCTAAAGCAAAATTAGTCTAAAATAAAATTACGTTTTCACATTTTTCCCCAAAATAGTTATGCTTATGATTTGTAATTTAACATATTTAATTAAAATGTAAAAATATAAAAAATTTCAGCAGTGGCTTATACACCAACAAGCCAAAAAAAAAAAAGATGTGAGATCTGTCTCCTCAGTTCCCCACCTCTCCCAGACTGTGCCAAGACCTAGAGAGCATTACATTTTTAAATGGTGAGTGATACTCTCTATGTATTATGCAAACTCACACAGTGTGGTTGTAGCCTATTTGAAAGAGCTATAGGAACAGCTACAAACGTACATACATGCAAACACTCACTTCCACGCACACACACCTGCTGTCATTCCACCACAACATTCTCACGTATGTTTTGTGCATCCATATTCTCCATATCCTCACAACTTCAATTCTGATCTTGCCATGAGACATGAGATACTTTACTGTGATAAATCTTTGATGTTTATTGCTGCAAGCACTCGTTATCTTTCTCATGCCTTAACATTAATTTTTAATTCACACTTTTAATCTAAATAAGACAGAGCATTGAGACCACTTCTCAACTCAGAGTTTAGTCCATCTTTCAGCCAATCGCAGTCTGTGCATGAAGATGTCAGTGCGAGAGAGCTGATTGGTCAAGCTGCACAGTTACCAGTACCAACAAAGAACTGATTGGCTGTCACTGCACAGGACAGCACCCTAGTGTTGACCCGTATACCTCCAAAAAAAAGAGAGGATTTTATGAGCTTGGGTTAAGAGGACTAAAAGAGCCCTTAAGCAGACTATGTACATACATATAATCAAAAGAATTTGATGCATTTCAAAGCATTATCTGTTTTAGTTATACCATCCAACCCAAATGGAGCCGCAAATGGCAAACCGAAGATTTCAGCATTATCTTTACTATGTTTTATAGCATAATTTTTGTGATTTCTATTTTATTGTTCTTTTATTTTTGGGAGTTTACAGATATAACATTTCACTGCCAACAGTAACTGGTGCAGTGTTTTATACTTATCATAATATTATAATAGATCTCTGATGTTGTCTTTTGCGGCATTGCTTTGGCAAAGTTTCTGACAAACTAAAATCCAATTCACAGTATGCCAATGTGAAATCGCAAAAGGCTTTCAGTGTCACATACTCAATGTTTCATAGAAAAGGTGACAGTGTGACTGTTCTTCATTGCTGCACATGCACATGTCAACTTTATTTTCACAGGTCCATCAAATTCCCAGTGTTTTTGTTTACAAAATGTCACTGTATTTGTAATTAGAAGCGATTGCCATAGTAGAAACTCAAAAGTCTCTCTAGTCTTAGGGTTTAACTGTTGTAAGTAAAGATATAAAGACATACATTTTGTCATTTTACTTCTGTAAAGTAATTAATAAATGAATATATTCATTTACTTTGGTCACTGAAAAACGATTGGAGCTCTTAATTTTGTTCTCAATGTGCAACAGATTGGTGCATTTAAATTAAAAACTGACAGAAATCTCTTCAGAGACCATATTCTCCCCACCCACCAACGTTTTAAAAAATATTTAAAAAACACAATAAAAAATATTTGATGTAAGTTAATGCACAATATATTATACTACCATTAACGAAGACAAGTGCCTAGCACAACAAGCGACACTAGAAATATGATTACTGATTATATACATATAGAAGCTTTAGAAAGTCATGCATTTAACCTCCATAATAAATGCATTTCAAAACTGTTCAAAACAGTTTATATCCCCTTAAAACCTTTTCCCAGTCCCTGAGCACATGATCTCATTAAAAACTTTTTTCTCTGCAAGTGGGATGTTAAATTTGCCATGAGGTATTCTGTCAAGACTGTCTGGTTATATCATACATGTTTTACACTGCATCATATAAGCCTCTGTAGTTAACATTCAAATACCCACTGAGGCCTAAAACATTTCATTTTGTACTTTAACATCTAACAGGAGACAAATGGATACAAAAATGAGTGAATACACCATTAAAAGTGAGGTAGATCTTGTCATGTGGCCATTACAATGAATCTGCACAACAGCTTGCTGATGTCTGGAGGCAGATTAGAGGACCAGCAACACATCTGGCCAGCTAGCACTAATCACGAAAGCTTATGGATCATGTACCGCTTTCATTATCATCCTCAGTGCTGTTGTAAGATTGTATTGTGGTAAATTAATCTCCTGAAGGCCTTCCACAATCCCTCGGCCCAAACGGCAAACGCTGTGACCTTTACTAGACGTTTGTGTCACAGGATCCAAAAACACAAAGCAAGAATGTGAGTGTCATTCACCAATGTAACTGTGCATTGAATGTGTACCGGATTCACTACAGGCTGTACACACACAAATGTGTTACATTCTAATACAATTTATCCAGATTATAATTTAACCCAAATTAGGCAGTTGTAAATATTATTGTTTAATTTGAGAACATTTTTTGGGGGGGGACATTTTATTAATTTACATTTTATTAAAATGTTCATTATTTAAGTGATTAGATTATTTAGAATTGTGATTATTTTAAATGCAAACAAATTGCAAACGCTATGGCAAAAAAAAAAGCAAAATGCAAAAAAGTGCAAAATGCAAACAGGTTTTGGTGAGAAAAGTTCACAATAAGGATTTTTGCACAAATATGTACGTTTGCAAGGTTAGTGAATGAGACATCAACGCTTGTCTCAAAAGATCACTGTCCTTGGCTCTTTTTCTTCAACATTAATGCCAATACCACGATAGATGAATACAGTAAACTTTCAGTACCAAGGTCACCCCCTTTTATTGAACTGGTTTGGTTATTTCAGCACCCCATTACTTAAATGTAATTATTCCATTAAGAATAATTATTATTATTAACACCTTAAGGTTTGATTTGAAGGCCAATATCAGGGTCTGACCCTGCTGATGAACATAAAAGTGGATTTTATAAAAGTAAAATATTTAAAAATGTATATAAAAATATATATTTCCATTTATAAAATATATATAAACAAAAATTGCCACAAAAAATACCAGCATGGAACATCAGGTTAACGTTGAAAGAGAGCAAGATAAGATAGAACTTAATTGCAAATACTTTAAAATTAGTCAACTGTTTTATGAAAGAAATGTTGAAAGACTGACAGCTATATCTAGTGATGAAACTACTCGACTTTTCCCTCAAATATGGCCATCTTGAGAGAGAGAGAGAGAGAGAGAGAGAGAGAGAGAGTGATGAATGTTTCATTTGTGAATTAACTGCATCTGTGCGTCTCTTTCTACAAACAATAAAGCTGTGAGTTTACTTCAAAAACAGCTCTTTTACCTCCTTGTTGCTCAGAAATATAAAGTAGAGATTCAATATTCAAGCTATTTTATTAATAAAAGTTGCGGGGCAATGTTGACTGTGTGTGTGTGTGTGTGTGTGTGTGTGTGTGTGTGTGTGTGTGTGTGTGTGCCTGTGCGTGCGTGTGTCAATTACAGCAGTGCATTAATATAGCATACATACATATATATATGTAAATATATAGTTGGTTCCCCTCAGTGTCCAAGACATGATTACGGCCTTGGTCTAAAAGATTATTTTACGCTTAAATGATTTTGTGTTTATGAATCCTACTCCAGCCCAATGGAGAGGAAGATTATCGAATAACAATTTTGAATCTGTATATCACACAGATCTATCACATAGGAGTATAAGGTATTTTATAGTGTTGTTTATATATGTGATAATTATACTGAGCTCTGAGCTGTCAGCTTAATGGAGTGTTTTTACCTTTTTAATACTCTCAGATGAATAACTAAACATCTGTCTCCCACTGTCTTTTATTCTCTTTTTCTGTGTGCTAAAGGGGCACTGCTTGGTTCGCTAAGCCTGTAATAGGCTTAAGCAGGGCAGAAACACTCTTCTCTCTGCTCTCGCACTAGCTTTATGGCCGGCCTCTCAATCAGTGATTTATTCTCAGGGAGAAGACAAAGAGAGTGAGAGAGGCAGAAACAAACAGACACAGCCTGGTGGACACTGAGCAGTCAGGAGAGATTTACTCACTCAAGTCAACTGGAACAGATCTAAAACATTGTCCAAATGCACACTGATGCATACAGAAATGAAACGAGAGCAAATAAAAGCTGCCCCGACAGACAGACAGACAGAGAGACAGACGGAGAGATAGATATTGGCCTGAAAGCAAGATATTCAAAGTAGCTTCATAAGGTCATCTGCAGTTTAGGTAAACGGACCACTAGTCAGATAAGCCAATCAGGACTCTGTCCTGAACTTTGACATCTGCCACCCCTCCTCCAGCCACCACCTTCTCACAAACATTTCTTATAAATGCTTATTTCACAACCATGACATTGAAATGAAGCGTAAAATATAGATGCAAGCTCAAAACAATTAGTATTCATTATTAGGAAATATTCCACCACTATACTATAAGTTCTATATCGATATACAAGTTAATTTTTATACAAATATTCAGGCCCCATCTATATGTATGTACTGTATTTAAATCCACATAGTTCACTAGATCTCTAAATCCTCTCCACATCCCTACTGTGTTGTCAGACTTAGTTTCACTTCACTGATTCGGGCCGGTCTCCATTCAGTCAATCAGTTTGTTGCTACGGGAAGCTCTCAGAATGTTTCCTGCTCTTTACCGCTCTGTTTTAATCATCTGAACTTTAATTCTGTCTCAGTAATATCACTCGTCCTCTGCAGCACTCACTCTTTAAGGGTAAATTAATGTCAAAAAAGTCTGTAGGTAGAATTCAAGGGTAGATTAAGCAAGATGCAACAAGAAGTGTAAACTGATTTAATTAGTATTAAAGCTTGAATCTGAGTGTTCGAAATGAGTACAAAATTAGTCCATAACATTTTTTTTTAAATACATTTATTCAGCAACAATGCATTAAAGACATTTATAATGTTAGGAAAGATTTCTATTTCAAATAAATGCTGTTCTGTTGAATATTCTATTTATCAAAGAATTCTGAAAAATTGTGGTTTACACAAAAATATCAAGCAGTGCAATGCAATTCCAAATAAACATATTGGAATTTCTGAAGGATCATGTTGAAAAATCTGCTTTGTTAAAGGAATAAATTAATTTAAATAGAAAACACTCAATTTTAATAATACGCTCCAATATTATACTTTTAAATGTATACTGTTCAAATAAATGTGAGCATAAGAAATTAGTAAAAAAAACAAAACAAAAAAAAAAACAGTGAAAACAATCTGACCTCAAACTTTTGAACGGTAGTGTATCTACTTCCTAAATTTCAGCACATGTATTTTTCTCTGTTCCTTCCCCATCAAGCTTTCAGTAACTGTTACTAATTTAAAAAGAAAAAGAAAAAAACACATTCATGAACATGTCGTTGGCGTCAAGACAAAGGTTATACATGTTACCATTTCTTTATAAATATATTTATTAAATATAAAACAATTTCAGATAATCATACATACGCATACACACAGAAAAATAAATATTGAATTCCAATATTTCTGTGGCTGTGTGCCTTAAGGACATTACATAATAGGTATGAATTTCCAGTGTGCGCAAGTGAGAAGTAAAAGTTATTCATCAAATCCATTGGGCACTGACAACCAGGTGACTATCAAATTGTCCTGTACAACTAAAAGCATACATAAATGGAAATGGATACAGTCTGTATTTCATCAGGTAACAGAAGTCAATCGCAATCTCTAAAATTGCTTTTACATCGGGTAGAAACGCAAAAAGCTAGCCACCAGGGTGGTCCCACGAGGACAAAAATTTTCCCTAAAAAAAACAGACTCACACCACCATTAGGAACTCTAAAGTGACTGAGTCGGCCGTCAGCAATGTCATTTGAGCACGTCATTCAACATCACCAACAACTGTTGGTTCCCAGGTTCGAGGAGTTAGTTTGTGGAGTAAGTGCAGTATATGTAAACTGTGTAGTTACACTATACTTTTTAAAAATGGCAGGTGCCTGTTTTCTTATGGAATGTATTGTATTCGGTCAATCAATGTACTCTTACATCACTAATAAATATTGTGCTAGCGAGACCATACTCTGGAGTAGAAGCTAATTTATTCCCCCAAAAGGTGTTCCTATAATTGAACCCATTCCCAGTTTCTGCAGTGTGAACACACCACAAAGCAGATACTTCCACCAATAGTTATAGCAACTGTGACAACGTTCATCCAGTGCAAAAGCCACCTGAACTCACAGCAGCTTTGAGCAGCGCTTGTAACTATAGTGACTGATAATGATGACTTGTATTGCGTCTTTAAGGATGTGCTTTAGAAACGGTTCAGCATGACAGACAATATCTGTTGCTTCCATCCTATCAGATATTAGGCCAAAACCTTCTTTTCCTCAGACACATTCAACAGGTGATTGCCTTGCTCTCCGACCACACAATCATAGAAGAGTTTACATAATAACATGTAATGACAATAACATGCTTTGGTCATCATCTGTGGTTCTTCTCATATCAGCCCAAAATTACATTTAGAATTTTTATTTTTTATAACTTTTTTCTCCAAACTTCACACTCTTCGCTAAACAATGGTTCCAAAAGGGTGTTTTATAAGCGAAGCCATAGAAGAAGCATTGGTTCCCCAAAGAACCTTTCAGTGAACATTTCAGTAAGAAAATGTTTCCACTATATAGACCATTTTGTGGAATTGAAAGGTTACATGGATGCATATATGAAATCATATATGGTATGATTTCATCATACCATATATGGAAATAAAGAACATTTATTTTTAGTGTTCTTCTGATACAGGAGGTCATAAAATTGATTGATGACAGCATGGATGCAGATTTGCATCTCTAAAAACATGAGAAAAACACAACACCAGAGCAAATGGCATGAGCATTAGAACTAAAGATCAAAGTCTTTCCTCATTTACCATGAACACAACTTCATTGGAAGTGACTCCTAAAAGAATTACATTAACCCAGCGGTTCCCAATCCCAGTCCTCGCAACCCTCTGCTCTGCATATTTTGCATGTCTCTATAAGTTATCACACCTGATTCAGATAATCAGCTCATTAGAAGAGAGCTAAGTGCATGAACACACTGTTCATTGCTCCCTATTCCCTGAGCAGGAAAAATCCATTTAAGTTTCCTTCTCTTTCGAACATTCATTCACGGATTTGCACTGCACCGCTGCCAGCAGTGTGTTCACACACAGACAAGAGTGACATCATATACCTCTGTAAATAAATACAATTTAAATTCATGTCTCTCACACTTTAAATGCACTTTGAATGGAACATATACACTTGTTTCGAACTGGAATCATGGCGGAATATCTGGGATGTGTCCGGCGACTGGCAGTTTCTCTCTTTCTCACCTGATGCTCATTTATCTTTCTGTCTACCAGAGCACAGAGCAAGTTGAGCTCTGAAAGGGCAGACGGCAGTCAAGGTCAGTTAGCAGATCGTGAGAAACCCCAAAAACAGATCATGTGTAAGCCCCAGTAACAGACACAAACACTGGAAGAGGAAGACGCCAGCAGAGATGCACAGACAGAGAGTGCAAACAGAAAGTGAAAGCGCATAAAAGAGATTGTTAAATTTAGATTTAGAGGAAACTACAAAGTAGAACACACTTCAGCAGTGGACAATGGTAAAGATTCAGTTTAGCTGTTTTAGTGCTCAGAGACTTTAAGCGATTACAGTCTAGTGTCCTTCAAATTAATTTCACATACAACACAGAGTATGTTCAAATGTAAAGCCATTTTAAAACTGCACAAATTGAAGACGGTACTAGTTTGCGAATGAACAAGAATTAAGGATACCGCTCTATCACCCGTTAACATTCCCTTACTTTCATTTCCTCAATCTCTCTGACTTTTGATTCATTACAGGGGTCATGATGTTTTTTTAATTGTTTTATTATGTTCCCTGAGGTGTAATTATAATATTACTAAAGTTTTTTGGATGAAAAACATTCAAAATTGAGCGATTTATGACCTTTCCCACCCTGCTTCTCATCTTCTGACCTGAAACAGTCGGTTTTGGGGTGTTTTTTCCTTTGAGGTCAGTGCAACCACCAACTTTTATGATTGGCTAATATCCATTACCATCATTACCCTTTTAAAAATAGTTTTCACATGAAATATGTTACTTACAGTTTGCGGTGTCATTGTTGGGTTCAGAACAGTTGGCACGGGCTGATCTTTGAGCATTTTAGTAAAGCCAGCATCATACTGCGATTTGTTCTTAAAATAGTCAAACGTACAGATATACGAATAGTGAAATACTGAATAGTGAAAAGTACAGAACACATGGGTAAATTAGCACTAACGTGACTGGGAAGTTCGCTAAAAATAAACTGAATCCATTTTTCTCTGACGTCAGGATTCTTCAGCTGCGCATACAAACATGTTATTCCACAGCCAGGAACGGCACATCGTCTGCCTGGCATCGCAATCTTACTGTAAACAACTTCTACTTCAGACCCACGCACTGCATATCGACTGATCACCTGTGGCTGTGACAACAAGGCAATGATGCAAAAATTAGGCGTAGTTGTCTTGCTCTGGAGGCGGTCATATGCAAATATGTGCCCTGGTGACATCACCCCTCTGATCCATAACAAGCCGTTTTCTGAGGGCTATTACATAAATGCTTTTTTATTGATGATGAGGACACTTTAAGCAATGAAACTTTCAGGATGTATTAAACATACAAAGACCTCTTCTATGACAAACGATCAAGGGAAATTTGGTTTCTCATGTCATGACCCCTTTAAGTGTTTGAACGACACAAGTGGTCCATGAACAGTCATATACACACCTCATGGCCAAAAGGATGTGGACATAAAATCTCTACATAATGGGTTTGGCAAGGCCCAGTGAATTCACGGGATACATTGAACTGTTTGTGGATGGTTTTTGTCTGTTCTGCACAACAATGTTGTCTATACAGAAATGATTTAGGGAGTTTGATGAGAAGAACTTGACTGCCATGGTTTCCACAAAAACATATTGAGTAGCACAACTTTTTTCACCACTGATAATGATACATGTTTCTTGAGCACTAAATCATCATATCAGAATGATTTCTGAAGGATCACATGAGACTGAAGACTGAAGTAATGCTGCTGAAAATACAGCTTTTCCATCACATAATTTTTTTATATATATATATATAATAAAATAGAAAACTGCTAAAATCCTACTAATTCCAAACTTTTGAGCGGTAGTTTATTACCATGTAATGTGTATTTTTAACTAGAAATTGTCATATGAACACACAATCATTAATAACACCAATTTAAGCGGTACATTTTTCACTAAAATGAACCAGCTCATAAGTTTCTTTGAAACATCATTTGATTTTGGCATTTGAAACAAATCACACAAGACACAAGACAATAAATAAGCGTTGCAACAACACCCATCCCATAAAAATCTGGAATACAGAATCAAGGCACAGATCAAGACTAACTGGCCCTGTAATCTCACAGACCAAATGAACACCTACGTAAATACTGTATGAGGCTTTCACTGGAAAAGCTGCAACGAAGCATAGAGCTGACTTAATGAACTTCTGTTCAATCAATAAGATAAGCTTGACTTTCTTTATGCATCACACATTACTGTTGCATGGCCACTGATGTTGGTTAAAAAATGCTAACAATTAATGCTACAATCCAGAAAAAACAAGCCAAACGTGCTGATCCTGCTGCACAGACCTTTGATTCCCTCCCACACTTCCAGGTGCTCGTTAAAGAAGAGCTTTCCAAGAATATGGACAAATATATGTGTAACCATATAAAAAACACAACCCTGCCCTCTACGTCGGTTTACAGATCTTCTTTCAGCTCCCTCTGCCTTTCTTTCTTTATCTCTCCTTCTGTTCACAGTGTGACAGTCAACATGTTGAACCTATTCCCTGCACAGCAATCACATCCCAGTCAACCCTCTCAAATGTTGTGTATCGACTCCAACAAGAGGGCATCAACCGCACAATCTTTGGCAGCACAGGTCAACCTAGGTTGTACAGTCCAGCTATACAAATATATGGTGTGCCAACAGGGCTAAATGTTCACTTATTTATGAAATGTGATCTTTCGACAGACCTGAGTTTCCTTCTAATACCACATCAAATCTGTACATTCCTGATTTCTCAAAGGCAGTGCTGGCCAAACAATTTTGTCAAACATTGGTTTGACTTCCAGTTGTGGGAAGATATACAAACTAAAGGTAAACTGAGTTAAGGCTGACATCAAAATCAGACTAAATTATGCCTGCTCAGACCCTAATATAATGTAATTGCTTTGTAAATGCATTTAAGCCATCTCTAAGCAGCATTAAGGGTTGAGGTTGGTCTGAGCAGGCATACTGTAATTTAGTCTGACTTTCATGTGGCATTTTGTCTTTACACAAAATTTTTGAGCAGGCACAGAAGAGCCTCAACGTAGCTGTGTAAAGACACATTTACTAAAGAGACATTGGTCCTTTTTTTCTACAGGTGGACACACATTACAACAAACATTACAGGATTAGTTCACGTCCAGAATAAAAAATGTCCTGGTTTCTGGTTAAAAAGTGTATAAATCTTAATTAATTTTTTTTTTTTTCAGAAAATGACTGATCTTTTCAATAGATGAGACCCTTATTCCTCGGCTGGGATCATTTAGAGCCCCTTAAAGCAGCACTGAAACTGCAATTTGGACCTTCAACCCACTGGCCACCACTGAAGCCTATTATATGGAGAAAAATCCTGGAATGTTTTCCTCAAAAACCATTATTTCTTTGCAACTGAAGAAAGAAAGACATGAACATTTTGGATAGTATGAAAAGTGAGTAAATTTAAAGAGTTACATTTTTTTTCTGCAGGTGAACTAATCCTTTGATGGCCTAAGGTCAGTTTATAGTGCATTAAACAGAACTATTACTGTATGTAAATGTAAGTACAGAATGCAATTAGGTTTCAGAAACAATCAAATTAACATATTTCAATAATGCATTTTATCCTTAATGCACCCTACTGTTAAGAAACCAAATGGGTTAGCCTAAACCATATAGAAGACTTCTTGTTGCAATCACCCACCAATTTGTATGTTTGCCCACCAATTTATTTGTTTACTCTTTGTTGTCATGACAGGGCAGCTGTTTCTAAGCTTGTGTGGTCTTAAGTAATCCCCTCCGATTCTAAATTACTGCCAACTGAAAACACGTCTTAAAGTAAATCTATCACGGCTTTAAATAAATGAATGACTGGCACTGGTCAAGTACAAAATCATTTTAGTTAAGCAGCATAACCACGTTTCTCTGGCCTGAAGTGCAAACCCATAAACTCCATAAGCCTTCTCCAGTTGAGCTACTACAAAAACACAAGACACGATGTGAAATCTGAGCATACTTCAGACTTATGTAATTGTTCTAAACTGGGCTAAAAATCTAATTGAATTCATGGCATCACAGTCTGATGCACTGTAATGTTGACATTTTTACCAAATGTAACACGACTGCTAATGTATTATGTATTTCCAGTAGGCAGTGCTTTATCTCAACAAAATGTGACCAAGCAGATGGGATGTTTGGGAAGTCATGCATCTAATCCCTTCCCGAATTTCATATCAGCATTCATATCTAACAGATATATCTAGTTAATGCCATTGGTAATTACTAATGATACTTGCATCCAATCACTTGACAGCAAATATCTTCACTAGTCAAATTACATAAAATATGACAATGTTGTTAAAGTGTGTGATTGTCAGTTTAGCAATGAAAACATTGATCTGAAAATCTGAGTGATTCTTGGAATTTACAGAAATGCATTAACTTGTTACTGTAGCCATTTGATGACTACTGCCATCAACTACTTGCTAAACTAGTTAACCAATAATCTAACTGCACATTAAAACAAAATAACCTGTTAGCAAGATACTACCCTGACAGCACATGTACATCAAGGAGACGTCTATTTGAAGACGTTTTGTCTATAGTGTTTGCTATCCGTATCAGTGTTTCCGTATAAAGGACGTTTCCTATCAGATGTCAAATAGACGTTTAGAAAATGTCTTTAAGATGTTTATTACTTAGAATGTATTTAAAACTGACATCTTACAGATGTTTGATGTTTGTACACAGCAGAAGCAATCTTTAACAGACATCTTGCAGACGTACATGTGCTATCTGGGTAAATAAAAACCACACCATTAAAACATAACAAATAATTACAGCAATTAAGAACACTTTTAAAAACATATTACGAAGAGGTCAATTTGATCAATGTAATGTTTTATTTACGACTGAACAAAAAATAAATGAAGAAATAAACGTTCAATGAATGCGTGCACATTTTCTGCGTTGACCCTTGTTGATCGATTTTATTTGTAGTCTGCTTCTGGTTACATGTGAGTCATAAGCAATATTAGAATACTACTGGAACTACGACTGATCATTACTAACCCTGATCTTCAAGATGTCTGTTAAAGGTCGCTTTATCTGGAAAGCATCTGCTGTGTACAAACATCTGACAGACGTCTCTAAGATGTCAGTTTTACATACATTCTAAATCATAAACATCTTAAAAGATATTTTCTAAACGTCCATTTTTGACATCTGATAGGAAATGTCCTGTAGATGTATTGCAGATGAGCAAAGTCAGCAAACACAAATGCAGACGTCAAATAAACGTCTCTGTGATGTGGGTGTGCAATCATGGTAATAGTTTAATCAAGGGTTTGATCATCAAAAGGGCTTAACAATTACATAGCTTGGTCTCTGGTCATTTTCAACATTCTCTTGCAATTAAGATTTAGTTCTCAGTATGCTATCAAAATGAACCACATCGAATATCTTATCCTTTAGGAGGAAAAAAAATAAGGTCTAGTATATTATACATCTAAAAATCAGATACATAATTATGAGCTCTGTACATTTTAGGAGCATATTAAAAAGCAATGTGTTCACAAACAGTCACACTAAGAAAATCACACAAGCACAACGCACATGTATGGACTACTCAGTCTAGCCTAGGCTATATGAATGCACAACAGCTCACGCATGCACACATTTGACACTGCTGAACGGAAACTATCAAATTGCATGATGGGAGATAAAAGAATCTGCTGTAGAAGATAATATCAAAGGAGAAAAAATAGATAACATGCCTTCCACTTTCTCACTAGGGCAACTTCTACAGTCGGGTGGCACTAATAAACTCAGATTCACATAACTGCACTACGATTACAAAAAACTCAGTGTCCTTAGCATAACGGTAAAAAGCTCGTCTAATTGAGCGAACGAGCACGCCTTTCTTGTAATCTACTTGTTTCTTGTATCTGCATTGCCAGTCGCGTGGCCAGAATGAATGTGACACCTCGAAACGGAAGGACAGTTCACATTTTGGCAAGAGATATGGCTTTAATAACACTCTTGCTTTATTTAAATCTCCAGTCATAACCGTATTGTATCATGGCGACAGAACTACCTTAATGTTTTAATCATTAACTCTTCGTAACGTAACAAACTTTCACCCACTGAAACCAATTTGGCTCTTCAACCACGAGCCCAAAAGAAGAGCTGCTTACTGACAGCTCCGCACTATCGCTCAAGTTCTCCCCTCGTGACGGTAAATTCAACAGCCTGGCGAAAACTTTGGCCCAGGAGCGTCCCATGAGCGCTCAATGTGTAAGAATTAACTTTAAATGCTAACGGGTCAAACGCGCTGAAATATGGGGCTGCATTCGCTGGACTAGAATGGAGCTGGAAATGTGAGCTGGACCGTCCGTGAGACTTGACAGGCGTGCTGGAGGGGGGCTGGACTCTGCCTGTTGATCCGATAATAATAAAAAAACAGGGTGCAAGAGCTTGGGGGCTTCCGAAACACCGGTGGCAAACGCGCACTGTCTGAACTGAACAGGAACCTTTTAGAAAAGATTCTATTAGACAAGTCATGTGTTCCGAGATCTCGTAAACAGCTTTAATTCAGCGCGAAAAGTCCAGCCCAGTGAAGCCTCAACCAGATCAACCGAGGACATTTGTTTTGTAAACAACTATGCTGTTAAAACAACAACATTTGACATCGACAACAACATTTGGGACGCACTGAAAGCGCAGAGATGCATGAAACATACCTCAGCAGGTCTTCTAAATCCGCTGTCGTTTCGCATAAAAGTGCAGCAAAGCTCCAGCAAAGCGCCTACGACCCAGAAAGGCAATCTTTCTGCCCCGTCTATTTCAACCAGCAGAGGGTTACGCAGTTTTTCATGTGCTTCTACCCCTCCTCTTGCTCTTACTCTCTCTCTCGCTCGCTCTCGGCGATGTCCGATTCGTAAGCGAATCGTTCGTTTGAGTCGAATCGCAGTAATGAATCGTCTGAACCGTTTTACCGAATCCCTTTTTTTAATTATTATTAAACAATACAAACATTATAATAAACAATAAAAAGTAAAAACATTAAGGAAGTACAATTAAAATGATAAATAAAGACACAAATAATATAAAGATACTGTTTTCATAGCTTTCAAATCAAAGGAAATGTGAATAGTTTCCACATACTTATATATTTCCACTTTAAATAAAGGACAGAGAGGTTTAGAGCCAGTAAACTTTTGTTTATGAATGTGAAATTTAGCTAATAGGAAACATAAATTAATTATGTATCCTAATAGCCTATTTTCTGGTATTCTCTTTTGAATAGTCAAACAATCAAAAAAAAAGTATCATTAAAACAAAAAGAAAAGTCACTTGGGCCTACAAAATAAGATTGAATAAAAAGTGTGACCAAAATGTTTCTGTGAGTATTGCCAAAATGAATGAAGTCTTCAGAAGAATGACAAAAACAGCAACTCACTTCAATGTCTGACTTATTTCCTAAGAAAGGCTTTAGTTGAGTAACATTTGTGAATCATCTTAAATGTTATTTCTTTTACTTCATTGGGAAGCAGATATCTCTGAGGTAAAGTCCATATTTTCACCCAAGCTATATTCTCCACAATGCTATTCCAATAAGGTATTATGCGTGGAATTGTTGTTATCTCTCTCTGAAGAAGAGCTCTGATTGTATAGTTATTTATTGTAATTTTTTTTTTTTTTTTTTTTTTTGATCTGTCGAAAAGCAAACACTTTCGATCACTGTGTCAGTTCAATTCAGAGAGTAATGGCCATGGAAATGAAGCACCTTGTAACAGAAAAGACACACAAGAGGAAATGGCATCGAAAACAATAGCATGTTCAACAGCAGATACATGAATATTATATTTCTGTAAGAAATCTGAGCTGTTGTAAAGTCTGCCTTGTGAATTCAAAAGCTTTCCAACTAAAAGAAGATTGTTTTTGAACCAGTTGTCAAAGAAAAGTCATTTATTCTTGTAAGAAATATCCTTATTGTTGCATAAATACTATGGAAATTATAACGTTTTTGATAGGGAAAAGTAGCCTATATTGCTTTTAAAAGCGTACAGTAGAAATGTTACAAACAGATCTGCATGATATTTTAACCAACACACATACAAAAAAAAATATATGGATTTAGCAAAACGTAATAATTTATTGTTCTTTTTTTTTTTATGAAACTGCAAATTATATGTAGGCCTAGGTTCTAAATTACTTTGTTTTTTTATGAGCTGCAAACAAACTGATCTGGGACACAATGTAAGTAACATATAACCTACATATGACTACCGGTACGATTTATCACGTAACACGCCAAGCTGGGACCATGTGATGGTATTAGTACGTCATGACGTAAGGAATCGCTGTGCTTTGAAACTGTTCGCTTAAACGAACTGTTCAAAAGAACCGATTCGCGGAAATGAATCGGACTTCCCATCAATTACTCTCTTTCGCACTTCTAACCGCCGGCTTCCGGTGCTGTTTCACTGGTAAGAGAGTCGCGCAGTTTATGCAAGGAAATGTAAGAGAAGATACATGTAAGGTGGTTCGCTATAGTTGTTTTAAAAAGCCGTAAAAGGCCAATTATTATTTTAGATGTGCAAAAGGTTAAAAATATGCGCTGCGGACGGAGGCGGGGCTATGAAAGATAAAGACGGTTAGCGGAGCGCGAGCACTGCTGATTGGGCGTTGAGCGTTTGCGCGTGACTTGAGTCGAACTGTCTCTGCTGGGACATAAGGCAGTTGAGCTGCTGAAGCGCGCATACTCTGCTTAACATCATGAGCACAGACAGTTTCCACGGTCACAGAAAACCTGTAAATGTAAGGGAATTAAAACATTGTGCATTGTTAAGTCCTGGAAATTAAGTATTAAAAGTATTGCAAACATGAAAATGCCTGTATTTTTTTTTCTAATTACTCTCTGATCTTGGTATGAATAATAATGATGGTATAAAATATGTATCGTAAACCTCCTGCAGTTATTTAATTTTGATTCAAATACAGCAAAAACAGTAATATTGTGAATTATTTGTACAATTTAAAATAACTGGGTTTTATTTGAATATATTTTAAAATGTAATTCATTCCTGTGATGGTAAAGCTGGATTTTTCAGCATCATTATTCTAGTCTTCAGTGTCACATGATCAGAAATCATTCTAATATTGCTAATTTGCTGCCCAGAAAAAAATTATATATTATTATTATTATTATTATTTAAAACAGTTAAGTACATTTTTTCTGAAAAAAAAAATAGTTTTTTTTATAGAAATCAAATTTAGCAACGATTCTTTATAAATCTGTTCTTCTAAACTTTCCATTCATCAACGAAACCTGAAAAACTTTACTCAGCTGTTTTCAGCATATAATAATAATAATAGGCTAAATGTTTTTTGAGCAGCAAATCGGACTAGAATGATTTCTGAAGGACCGTGTGACACTGAAGACTGCAGTAATGATGCTGAAAAAAATCAACCTTGAAATCACATTATATTTAAAAATATATTCAAATTGAAAGCAATTATTTTAAATGGTAAAACTATTTCACAATATTACTGATTTTTTTTGACTAGTAGTGTATATATATAATAGCTTTTGAAAATACATAATCTATTTTCATTCATTTCGCAAGGGTAGGTTAAAATGCGCTACAATACTAGGATAATAACCAGAGGTTAATCCAGTGGTGCTGATTATGTAGATGGACATTAGCACGTAGGCGTCTGCTTCTGAACAGACAGACTTCAGCTGCGAGCTCAGCACTTTTAGCGACTCAGGAGAGTGCAGGTCTGGGAAAGGGCCAGATCTTGAAGGAGATCCCCCCCCCCCCCCCTTTTTTTTTTTTTGGCAGTGTTGCGACCTTTATTTCTCCTGTCCTCTGTTCTTCGGAGACGGAGAAGAATATGTCCGATTGGGCATCTGAGCCGCGTTGAGCACCGGATCCAGGTTGGACACGCACGCAATAAGCGCAGGAGGCAAGCAGTGATCAAAAGACTCTGAGCAGCAGACTAGTGTCAAAGCATGTTTTACAGGTTACATTACATGATAAAGAGCATATCTGTAGTTATAATATATTTGACTAAAATCGTACCAAAGTTTTATAAGTGGTAGCTAAAGTGGAGTAAAACTCTACAAATAAAGGAGCATAATATATTTTTAATTTTAAGTGTCTTAGCCTACAATTCTCTGTGCAGACTCAATCTTTATGGGCTTTAATTGAAATTGTTGCAGTTATTGCATTATCTCCTAAATACGTTAATTAAATGAGTGCAGTCGTATTGAGTAGGTTAATATTGCCCCCTGCTGGTTAAACAACACAGTTACATTCACAGGCATGAGGATTGATAAAAGAGCAAATATTTATAATTTGGCTTCGGGAGTCCCAACAACAGGTTTACATACAAGGTAAAAACAATAAATAAAAACCTTTATTTTCATATAATATGCATTTAATTTTACTTTATTTCTCAACTATTCAAACGATTTGTTGCCTGATTCACCCTTCACATAGGCCACAACTGCATTACACACTACATTAAATGTGATTTTCAAAACTCCATAATTGGTACACTTTACACATTGAATATTCTTGTTGGAATCGTCTCGCTGGATACTGTAGACAAGTTCAGGGTGTGGAGTATTCAAGGAAAAGTGCCAAATAGCAAGCACGCCATATTCTTTGAGTTTACTGATAAATATCAGCTGCATGTGTGTGAGTGAATGCTGGTCAATATTATAGGAAACACTTAATTTTCACAAGTACATACTGAAAAGAGAGCAATGGGCTCCAACACACAGTTGCCCTGCACAGCTTTTCCTGTGCAGCTAATAAACTTCCTGCATTGGATGGACTCCATCTTGGCCAAATGAAAACACTGATTCAGCATATTCTCTCTCCCAGAGAGAGCGGAGGATGGGGGATTGCTATCAGAGGGCAAAGATTTAGTTTTTTGTTGACAAGTTGATGTGATTGTGTCCCTTATTCAAATGTAGATGTGTATATTATTGCATCTCTTATTATTGTTAATAGATAAACAAACGCAGAGCGAATCTCTCTCTTTATATTAAAGGAATATGAATAGCCCAAACACTTACTCACCCTAAGGCCATATAAGATGCAGATGAGCTTGTTTCTTCGTGGGGACACCAATGGGTCCTCTGTGAATAGGTGCCATCAGAATGCCAGTCCAAACAGCTGATAGAAACATCACAACAATCCACACGACTCCAGTCCATCAATTAATGTCTTGGTAAGTGATACGCATTGTAATAAACAAATCTATCTTTAAGACATTTTTAACTTAAAACTGTTGCTTCAGGCTAAAATAAGTCCTCTATTCATAATATTGCTTTCATTCACATCCTCTTTTCCTTAAAAAAATATATATATTCATGCAATAACTATATAATTAATACTAAATACAAATTGGCTCTTGAAAAGCTAATGTTTTAGTTTTTGTTCTTTAAATCATTCTCATGGCTTTATAATCAAACATAACAACATCAAATCCATCAGAGTATTCTCAAAGTAACAGCTTTATTTCAAATAGGATTTGTTAGTATGCTGACAGTTTCTGCAAAACAAGTGAGTGAGTGAAGTGACATACAGCCAAGTATGGTGACCCATACTCAGAATTCGTGTTCTGCATTTAACCCATTCAAAGTGCACGCACACACACACATAGCAGTGAACACACACACACAGAGCAGTGGGCAGCCATTTTTTGCTGCGGCACCCGGGGAGCAGTTGGGGGTTCAGGGCCTTGCTCAAGGGCACCTAAGTCATGTTATTGCCAGCCCGAGACTCGAAACCCACAACCTTAGGAGTCATACTCTCTAACCACTAGGCCACGCCTTCCAAAATATTCAGGGTTCAGTTATTTGCCTCTGCAATAACCAGTAATCATGATGAACAATTGTAGAAAAAAATATATACATGTACAATTATGCATTTTCTCCATTATTTTATAAGCAATATGAAAGATTAGCTAAAAAGCAGATTTAAGGACCTACAACTTATGCAAAATAGTAAAGATGTTTTTAATGGCACATCTTTAGTAAGCTGTTAGATTCATAGACTGATTTTTAAATAAACTGTCAGAATCAGTGCAGTTTCACAGAGGGCTTGCCGTGGATAAAATATACTTACTACAATGACTATAACGCTGTATTATGGAATTTGGGTTGAAAAAAAAAAAAAGTAGACAAAACCAAATAAAATCCTGATTCCTTTCTAATTTACATAGGCATAATCGAGTTTAAGCTGATTTATTCTTAGTCCTCCTGAGTCTCCGGTCTCCACAAGTGCAAACATTTGAAAATATAAACATCATTACTGCAAACCTGACAAACAGCTGGACGTCTAATCAAAAACCCTGATGAAAGGTCAATGTGCAATGTCCAGTATGGGGGTTCTCTCTATCTATATGTTTTTAACCTATAGAGCATAATGGCTGGGGTAATGACAGGTAGATGGAGAGAGATTAACACTCAGTAATTACCTTTTGCGTGAAGGCAGATGAAATTCATTTTGGAGGAATGACCTTTAAATATCCACTGAAACATTATCACTTCATTATGTTCCACTGGCTGATAAAATTCCCCCACAGAGCAATTATTCAGAGCCATTAATTACAGGAAAAACATGTAAATGCCAGTCCTGATTTCTCTAACTCTAGTCTATGTAATGTGTAGACCGATGTTGTGGTATTTGAAAGTATACCAGTGACATTAGTGATTATAAAATAATAAAAAAATACAAATATAGAATTTTAACAAATGTCTTTACTGATGCTTTAATCAATTTAATGGGTCTTTGCTCGCTAAAAGTATTAATTTCTTTAAAAAATCTGACCCCAAATTTTTGATTAGTCGTGTATATTCCTGATAACTGAAGGAATGCATCAAGGACACAAAAGGCTGATAACTGTTTCTCATCAAGAATTCATTGTACAATAAAGAGAATATACATAGTGCAGTGTATATATAATAGTATACACACTATAAAGTGAGAGTGGAAGGACAGATACACAGAATAGGAAACAATCTTAAACTGACAGACGTTTAAAAAGTAGTTATGAAGAAACATCATTTTCAATCAGAAGCACTACCTTACATGACAACACAACAGATCAGTGAATTACAGAATGAAATTATAAATATGTGTGCATTTTTGTATATATATAAATTTACCATCTAATTATGTTACAATAAGCAAGATTTTTCTTGCTATCCAAGTCAAACATCATATTGGGCACACTATAATATGGTGGAAATATCACATATGCTCATCTTTATGTGTAATCTATAACCATATATATTTATGTTCTTCAATTCACCTCCCAAAGACATCCAGTAAAAGCGTAAAATATTTTTCATCAACTTTAAAATGCAGTATATTCACGTAAACTAGAAGCTAAAAGGGACATTATAGACCTGCATGCACAAACTTACTTTACAACTTATGATCTCACTATGAATGATACTTCTGTAATAAACCAGACCATTGATACTACTGTGAAGTTAACAGCCCTTCACACTCATTTCAAAAGATCAACAAAGAATTCACTGGCCCTATGCTATGCAGACAGTTTGTTAACACCAGTGACCAGACTGTAAGACCACTGTAAGTCCAAGGCTATTCCTATTACTAAAAATGTCTGCAACTAAACGTGTTAAAGAGCCTTTATATTCACACTTTTATTGACAAAGTTAAAAAAAAGTCAAATGTTAATGGCTTGAAGGTCCACATTCCCGTGAAAAAAGCCAAAAAATACATCTTAACCACTGAATGAAATCAACTGCGTAATGTATTGATACAAGGATGAAAAGTTACAAGTTTTAGCGTGTTCGTACACTTTTGGCTATGACTGTAAAAACTGAGAAGAAACTAAAGAATGGCTCGGAGAGAAAATGCAGCTGTAGCACCTAAGCATTATGTACATAATTACCAGATAAAAAAAAATTATAAAAAATTATAAAATAAAAAACCCTAAAATGTTGGAAAACTAAGCATTTCTGCAGGTGTCCATATCCGAGACGGTCGCGGCTGCAAACCCTTCTCTCATTGGTGAGGGATGATCAGAGCTCAACTCCATGTCCAGAGTGAGAGATTCTGGAGGGGAACGGAAACACGGGATGAGACCCTAAAATGTTTGCACGAGTATGTAATGGATATTGATATTAAGAAAGCTGTTTTGTGACTTACCAAGAGGTCCTGGGTTGGCCTCGGCGGCTTCATTGTGCATGAGAGAGTCGAGTGTACGAGGGGACATAGGGAACAAATCACTTGTGTTGCCAGAGTTCGTCCTGCAACAGAAAGAAGGCACACATTAGAAATGACACACAAGCTACAAATGAACAAACATTACATACAACTGTTACGACAGAGAAAGATCTGAGCGTTCATTCGCCATGTAAGGTGTTAACCTTCACTCTAATGTTCATGGGTCATCCACACACATTCCCAAACTCAAAGTCATACACATAAGCATCACTTGTGAACTTAAAGGGAAAGTGCATTCACTATCCATTCACCCTCATGGCGTTCCAAACCTCTACGACTTACTTTCTGCTATGGGACATAAAATACATTTAAAAAAAAATGCCTCAGTGTCTTTTTGTCCATATAATGGAGGTGGTCTTCAATGTCGTCACAGAGGTTTGGAACCAGATGAAGGGAACAAATTATGACAGATGTGTCATTTTGACGGCATTGAATAACCTGAGCTGTAAATGCTGTGATTCATCACTCTAATAAAACATGGAAAAAGTACGTTCATGTGTTGTTTAAAAAAAACAACAGCACACACACTACTTTTGAATGGTGTGTGCGGACATACACTTATATCTGATCCAGTCAATGGCTTCCTGCTTGGCTGCCCATTAGTCTTACCCTGGGGATTGATTTACCAAGGGTCAAAGTTTGCCTGTGCCTATTTGTACACACTTTGTTTAATTGTTAAAGCAGTATTTTTACACTATTTTGTGCTTGTGTTGAGACAAGCATAGGAAGTGAAATCAAACATAACTTAAGAGAGCCTGAAGTCTCAATCAAGCATAGCTGTGTCTGTATTAAAAACACAAGCAGTGGTCCAGGAGTTTGATCCAGGGTGAAGTCAACAACAAGAGATCCAGATAATGTGATTAAATTACGCAATCATGAACAGCACATCAAACTAATCCAATGATGCAAATGTATCAGTCATTAGTATTTTCAGATTACTCAAAGGCATTTACTAGTCTTTGATGGTGTCTAGAGTTTCAGATTGCTGGTGAATTAAACAAGGCTTTGTTGATCTTATAGAATCAATACCTTGATGTGTGTATTTATTTGCTATATAGAGGTGATTCCAAAAGAATTCAAAAGGCAATACTAAAACTATTTTCTTGCTCTGATTTAGGTTTGTTTAGAGCAGTTCAAAACAGTAAATTGCACATCAAGTTGCAAGCTGCCCAAAAACAATATTCAAACTATATTGGTTATATATTATATTAAAGAGTTACATTCTGTTTATGGTTGCAGTATGAGAAATGGTAAGTTGTTAGAAAGCATTGCAGTACAGTTTGCAAATCAATAATCTGTCCTAGCCATAACAGACGTGGTAAGACACTGTCACGATCCAGTATCATTACCAGAACCAATCTGGAGAATTTACCGTCCAAGATGAAAGAGCACTTTGAGAAGATTGCCAATAAAAGTTTAAGCCAATAACTTCTGTTCTATCCTGGATCACCAAAAGTCCCAAAAGTGAAACTTTGTTCAGATTTTGGCTGGTTCTCTAACCCCAAGTCTCACAAAATGGTAGTGTGAGTGTTATATGTTTCAGTTACCGCTGAATCATTTGTCCTAACAATGAAAATATGAAATGTAAATTAATTTTAGAATATGGAGTACAAAAGGCTGCAGAGAATATTCTTGCAGAACCTTTGGTTAGTAGACACTTGCAGACAAGTTTGGTTAGCATGGTCCAGTTAGTCTGTTGGTAGATGCAAATTACACCATTTGCAAAAAAAAAAAGAAAAGAAAAAAAGAAAAGCATATTTTTCTATTTAAAACCGGTAAGTAGCAGTGTTTTCTGGAAAATTTTACAAGCAAAGCATAAATCACAAACAGCTAATATGACCACGATATGTTCTACGAACAACAGAACCTCAGGTAATATAGAACTTATTGATTAAAAAATGCAGCATGATGTGTGTATCAACAGAGATACGAGTTATGAGTGGATGTGCTCCATATAGTGAGCTCAGTTGTGTGGATGTTGGTCAGTTTTCTAGTTTCTCTTGCCACATCCAGGTTATGAAACACCCAGAATGCCCTGAATTAATAACAGCCTCTGTTAATAGTTACACTAAAATGCTTCTATTACTGTAACTAGTGTAACTAGTGTTACAGTTAATACAGTTGTTTTGTTAATAAAAATTGCCAGTATTGATCGATATGTATATAAAACTTGTAATCAGCATTTTATAATTTTCATTTCTAACAGGTGATAATATTACTTAATGATTTTTATGCTTCCATATTTGTTGGAAATGTCAAACTATATTCAATGTATTCTTGGTTGAAATAGTGTTTTCATCATATTTGTGATACTTTGAAAGTTCCTGTAGACACTGTAGCCATAAAAGGGGTCACATGTGTGACATGAGTCTCAGTTTTCATCAGAAACAATTTCCTCCACACTGTTTAAAATACAGATGAAGCAAAACATATACCAGACACATGAAACACTCTGTTCATAGCACTTCTATGAGGGAAAAATAGAGAAATCTGGAAGATGGGGAAATGAAATGAATAGGAGAGAAGGTGACCAGTTTCCTTCCAAAGTGTGAAAATATTTAGCATACGGCTACAGAAAAGTTAAACCGTGAGCTTAGAAGTGAAGTAGAAACTGCAAAAAATATCCCCGTGTTTATAGAAGAACTAGTTCACTGACACAAAACAGATTTAGAGACGTATGAAACATAATTCTAGCCTTCTAACTTTGACAGAAATCCAGTCACATCCAGAGCTCTTGTTATAAAGGGATGAAACAGAAACCCCAGGTCAAGCTCTAGAGATGTTAAAAGGACTAATCTATGTTAGCAGATGACTACAGGAGTGTGTTTGACCACAAACGTTCATGTCTCACACACACACACATAAAGCAGCTCCCTAGTGCCTACCCAGGGAAGCCGTTCCCAAGCAGCTCACTGTCCGGGAAGTCCATGAAGACGGAAGGACACCTATGAAGAGAGGTCAGTTTACAGCCTGCCTAACACACACACACACACACTCACATACAATACCTCCAGTAAATCCAAGCCCTCTACAAACACAAAGCATTTGTGATTCAAGTAAGACTGAGACTGAAGCATCTTCTATACCAGCCATATCTTTCTGTGTAGTCAAGCTTGTTACCTAATGTACAGTAATCAGTATGTACAGTATGATGCGTTACAGTTTATACTATGTCTATTAACACGGAATCACAATATAAACCTGACTGTCTCATTATTTTAAAATCAACATTAAAATTAATATTCAAAACCCATTCGTTGGGGTTTTAGAGGCAGAGCAAGTTCTATTTGATATGTCTACCACCAACAACAAAGATGAAAAAGACAACTACTTTTTTAAATAATGTGCACTGAAAACAATGAATTATACAGTAAATTGAGGAACATATTAAAAGTAAACTCTGTATATTTTTAATTCAAGTGGATGTTTATTTAATTAAATACATTTTATAAAATGTTGAATTTGAAAATCTTCAATTAAAAAAAATAATGTTTAAAAAACAGTTACCCAGAAGTCATGGGTGCTAATTCTTTTCAAAGTCAAAGTTAAGCCTGAGCCTCCTTTAATTAGTTTTTAAAATCAAGGTTTCTCTCTTTCTCTCTCAAGACTGTGGTTTAAAGGATGCTGTGAAGGGTCCTTGGGCAGATTTAGTAGTGGCTACATCTCTGATCCATGTTGTAAAGAGAACTGAGAGGAGTATATTTGCATGTGCTCCTGCCTAAAGGGTCACCAGAGATTTCAAAGTTTACAAGAGGACAGAGAGAAAACACAGACTCCAGCGTGGTCAATCATTCACACACATACTGTGCTAAAGAAGAAAGAAATGCTACTCACGGGGTGACACAGATGAACTTGGTCTTCAGGTAAGGCTGAATTACTGAAAGGACAACAAATGACTGCGTTATTGAACAGGGAGAATTCAGATGTTTCAATAAAAAAAGCAATCTGTTTCCTTTTCTTAGAGGTACAGTTTACACAAAAATTAGCATTCAAACATGTAAAAAAAAAAATCATTCTAATATGATAAAAATACAAAAACGTAAAAGTTTTTTTTTTTTTTATCAAAATAAAATTTACACAATTTTCTCACAAGAGACAATTTTCTCAGAAGCTAAAAGTTTCTGGTAAAAAACACCCATTCAGTGGACTCCCAATACTAAAATAGTGGTCTCTGAAATCAATCATTTGAAAGGAAACAAACTTCGAGTTTCTATTAGCAACTGACAGATGTACTGTTATTCCAAGCCAGAGTGAACTAGATTGCGGCTAACACACGTACCACATCCAGGATCAGGGAATTCGGTGTCAGGCTGGGCCTCGGGGCGGCAGTACTTGCCAAACGCCTCCTCTTTGGGGATCTCAGGGTAGAGGTAGACCAGCGGCGAGACGAGGATGTTGGTGGCATCCATGATCTTGTAGCCCATGATGATCTCGGCGAAAGACATGCTGTTGAGCTGCTGCTTAGTGTACGGTTCCACCGACTGGATCTGGGTCTTGCCTGCACATACGTACAGAAGCACAAATGCTTCACACATTCAAACAACAGTCATCACGACTGTAGTTGATACAATAACGTATACAATTACAAAGGTACCAATGTACTGATCTTTTAAGAAGTCTAATGCAACACACACACACTATGATGTACATGGAAATGCATTCACCATTGATGTCCTTCTCAACCCAGGTGAAGGTAATGCCTCCCTCTTTGCTGCTTTCACTGAAGCGCAGCAGGAATGTCCCAGGAGGCTTTGGGCTCAGGATTGCCCTCTCTCTTTCTTTACTGATGAAGCCCATAATATACCTGACACGCACAAAAGCTTGATTTAACCAGCCAAGCAGTGACGGATGTAATGAACTATGAATACTGCATGAATGCACACAACAGAGTCAGCAGGAGTTCTCACCCTTCATTCCATAGAGCCAAAATATATTTCTTGACTAGGTCGATGATGTTGTCTAGCCACACCCAGAATGAGAAACCCTTTCCTGCCATGTTCTCCTGCAACACACAAACATGTTCAGGATACTTTGATATAAACTCCATCAGCTGGTCTGATTTGCTCTAAACTTAAAGAATAAGAAACAAAAGTTTTCTATAGCAACATACTTTGCAGAACTTGGCCCATGTTATCTGGCATCCAGAGTAGTTTACACAAGGACCTACACAAAAACAGAAACACACCATTGAACAGAGAAGCACGGAGAATGTGGCAAGGGTGCAAATGACTAAAAGTGCCAGTAAAGATTTAATACAACATTGATATGAATTGAAATTTCATATAAATGCTGATATTTTGAATGGAAATGCATGTTGCTATTAAGCAACACAGTGGTTTATGAGAAACGTTTCAGCAAATCAGCATATTACAGTGATTTCCACTAAAGACTGGAGTAATAACTGCTGAAAATTCAGCTTTGCACCACAGGAATCAATTATATTTCAAAATACATTAAAACAGAAAATATCGTTTTTAAACTGTGATTATATTTCACATTACATTTTAATCAAATGAAATCAGCCAAATCTTGTTCATCCCAATTTTTAAAAGATATTGTACAAAGTCAAATAAAACATGGGATTAACTTAACCTGAAACCACTGAACAGATCTAAAATTGCTTCTATTATCCAATCAGCACCTTCCAAATTATCTGTGACCCTGGACCACAAAACCAGTCGTAAGAGTCAATTTTCCAACATTTAGATTTATACATCATCAGAAAGTTTTGCATAGATGTATGGTTTATTAGGATCAGACAATATTTGTCCGAGATACAACCAGGTTGTGAGGGTGAAAAAAAATCGAAATATTGAGAAATCACCTTTAAAGTTGTCCAAATTAATTTTTAATGCAGATTACTAATCAAAGATGAAGCTATGATATATTTACAGTAGGAAATTTACTTAATATCTTCCTAAAACAAGATCTTTACTTAATATCCCAATGATTTTTGGCATAAAAGAAAAATCTATTTTTTTGACCCATACAGTGTTTTTTTGGCTATAGCTACAAATATAACACAGAGGATTAAGATTGGTTTTGTGGTCCAGGGTTAAATTTAATTCATTTCTGATATTCAGTGGATGAACACTGAATATCAGAACACATAAACACACACATACCCAGAAGTTTCTCAGCAAGTGTGGTGAGCTGCTCGATGGTAAGGCCTCTCTTGGTTGTGGATGAAAACTGCCAGCTGAGCACCTCAGCCACCTGATCCCATGTTCCTACTGGAGGTTTGGTGAAGAAATTCACATTCTGTGAAGATAGAGAGGAAGAATTCTTAGAAACGTATATACGTTCTTGTGCTAACAGGAAGTACGGCTGGCTGTGGATTCATTTCAAACCTTGGGATGGTTAGTCAGCATGTTGTACCACAGGATGGACGCCCATGCATTTGGCATTTGACAGATATTAGAGATGACCACCACTGGGAGAGAATGTGTCTGCACAGAGATAAAAACATTTATATACAATTGAGAATAACAAATTCAGTTTTTTTTTCTTTTTGAACATCTTGCTCCGGTAGAAATCTGAGTAGCACCAATAGAGACCTGAGGCTGAACAATTCTCAAGCAAACAGAGCCGAATGCCGAATGGCTTAATTATCCCATTTAATTAACCTGCTGTGTGTGTTGGCATTTTGTGTGACCCTGTTGTGTCCATCCACAGAAAAGAAATGATCCTGAATATACTCTTATCAGCACATAATAGGCATGTAGGCAGCACTGTGCGCGTTTAGGAGTTTAATAGGTGGCAGATTTCCCAAGGACACGCTGCGTGGTTACATATTTATATCTTCCTATGGCTGGTACCATGAAGACAGCATATCACAATGAATTAACTGGCTTTTTTAGGACGTTGAATCAACCAACAGAAGCAGTGTGATGCTCTTAACTGGTACTCAGAGATTGATAATATTATCATCTTTGATTTGATAAACAGGACAGCGCTTTAGTGACGGCAGGTCTCCTGTCATGATAAGACATGTCTGACATTTGATTTTATTCTAAAATACCGATAGTCTTTTAAATGAACTAATCTTTTAAACATCTGTAGATTTCATCACCTCAAGGTCGATCTTTAGTCCTTGGTGGTAGACTTCTGTCTCAAATGTGATCAGGTGCAGTTCTTCGGTCACTATCAGAGACGCCTGTAGTTCAGAGGCCAAAGGTCAACGCTTACACCGACTTCTTTAAATCAAGAACTGTGGCATAAATATACAAAGACTTACATCACTGTTGGTTCGGCCTCCATTGCCACATCTCTGCTCTCGAAGAGTCTGAAAAACAGAAGAACAAGTGAGGACTAAGTCAAGCAACATTCAGCTGATCTACAAAAGTCTTCTTGAAGCTTGTAGGGAAATTACATTTTTTTAATTAATAAAAATATATAAATTAGTATGTAATTAACTGTAAAAATGTAATGTTTATTTTTATGAAAATATTGCATCCAAAAAAAAGTTTGTGTTTACATAATATGTATGTACACTTATATGTATATATTTAAGAAATATATGTAAAATATAAATCATATTTAAATATGAATATATGTATACATGTAAATATTTGTTAAATATATATATAAAAAAAAAAATATATATATATATATATATATATATATATACACACGTATGTGCGTGTGTTTATATATACACATATAAATATACACAGTACACACACATATATAATGCAAACAAAAACTTTTATTTTGGATGCGATTAATTGTGATTAAGAGATTTGAAAGCACTAATATAAATAATTTATTTAAACATCTTTTATGCTTCGATGGATTTAATTTACATTACATTTTTTAAACTATGATGAGCTTAACAAAGACTAAAATAAATAATCTACTGAGTGAAAATTATTTATTCATGATCAGTTTTTACAGAAATGATGGCCTCGGGCAACCAACATTTTTGTTTCATGAACATGAAAGAACATGCTTGAGGTTAAATATATTCAATGGTGGACATTGTTAGTACACAGAATAAACACAAGTTTAAAAAGTGTGTTTTAAGGAAGTTTAATTTTGCTTCAGAGGGCCAACAGTGACCCAGGCAACTCACAAAAGGTATGGTTCTGCACTGACAAAAAAAGTGTTTGGCGTAATGGCTGAACTTACCAGATGTTTGAACTCTGCTGACAGGCTGCCATTGTTGGATTCCTCCATGTTCATCACCTTCGTGTTGGTGCCAAGGATGTTGAACTTTCGTGAACTGGAGAAAAAGAAGCAGGGGACTCCATAATACAACAACTTGTACAGGTACAAGCAAGAAAGAGACTTTGTTTCACCACATTTTTTTTGTAACTAAATATAACTGAATGATAAAAATTAAACTTCTACAAAACAGCTGAAACATTTATTTTATTGCCCAAATACTGGCCTGCCCAATATGTATCAGCCTATAACTACAAATAACCACATGACAGTTTAACTCTGTGAGAATGGCATCATTTTAACCTCAAAACTCACCCTCGAATGGCTGCCACGTCACCTGACTCTCTGCAAAACACAGGAGGAAAAGATTCAAATTTAGCATGTGCAAGTCATTTCATTCTGATGTCACGCGCAGGAGGTGGGACTTACTTGTCAATACACACTTTGATTTTCAGCTGGTAGTTTAACTCTGGAAATTTCACAAGTAACCTGAAAGAGGGGAGGGGGAAAATTTACCATATGTGTCTAGAGGTCTTTCCTGTATGACTCACCTCTGTGTGTACCCACCTGACTTTGGTGGTGAACTGAACTCCTGTTTTGATGACAAGTGGTCGGTCAGGGTGCATGGGCATACAAGGCTGCCTCTCAACAACAAATGCACTGCGATGACACAAGCAAACATCACTGATCAGATCAGCTTCATTGGTTTATTACGTTTAAACATGAGTAAGTGCTTTCAAACCTCTTCATAAGGTTGCGGAACAGGTCTACGATCTTCTCCTCCAGAGCTGGGCGGTGTTGAATAATGGGATCTCCTTTGTATGAGACCTTCTGCTGAAGCTCCTCCAGTTTCTTGATCTGCTGTCTTATCTGCAACTGAGACTCAGCCAAAGAGGTGATCCTGAAAAAAAAAGGGTTTTAAAAAAAATAAGCCAATCCATAAAAAAGGCGGTGCGATTTAAAAGCAGGTTTGTTTGTGAATGGACTGTGTACCATGTCTCTAAGCGGTCCAGGCAGATGTTCGGTGGTCCTCCGATGCAAGCGATCTGCTGCCTCCTCTTCCAGTCCGCCAGTTCTTCATCTGTCAGATTCTTCTGCACAAAGTCCATGGCAGACAACAGCCCTGCCATCTCAGTCACTATTTGCTGCAAAACAGAAAAAAGTGTGAATGTAAAACATATTTTGTGAACACAAAATGAAGGTTGTCATTATGAGTATGTTAAAAGCAAAGACTATAAAATACCCAAGACATGTCACTTGTAAAGTTTTGAATGGGGAAAAATGCAAGGTTTAATATGGACCACTCAATCGCAGGAAGCCCCGCCTTCTGAATGAAAGAGCCAATCGCTAATCGGTAAAGTCCTCACATCACTGCAGCTGCCGTTAGAAGTCCCGGTTGCTCTGAGACGGGCTCTTAGGACTGTGCATGTGCACTGGCTGTTCTAGCCTGAGAAATTAGCTTTTTATAATGCTATTTGAGCAAAAACAACAAAATTTATGACACCGTTGTCGTCAGATTTCTTTGGTTATTTCAAATATGAAATTTTATCCAAAACTTAGTGAACAGTTGTGGATAATCTGATGTTTCCCCACTCATAGAGACAGGAGCTGCACTTGGACGCACGAGAGGCGTTTCAAAGATGGCCACCGAGTGACATGACTTGTCTTAAAGAGACTTTGGTACAAGTTCAGAATGTGCTGAAGTAATTAGTTTACTCTGGACCAATCATAACATTCTGACTAGGGATGCACCGAAATTTCGGCCACCGAAAATGTTCGGCCGAAAATGGCCTTTTCGGTTTTCGGCCGATAGACTTTTATCACCGAAACAACACGGCCGAAATTTTGTGATGACGCAAACAGAAACCGCGACCTGCACGTGCACCTGCATAGCAAAGACCAGTAGCTCCCCGCGACATTCACTTAACACCAGTGAGAACATTCTCTCTCTTCTTATTCCTTTATTCGCAGCACTAAAGCGTCTCCTGACAAAGAGATTAAGACGGACCACGAAGTAAAAACAAAGAAAAGTACAGTCTTATAGAGTCTCTTAGCACACGTCTCACTGAGATCTTTTCGGATCCTCTGCACTTAATCGCGAATGTGCTTGATCCGCGTTATAATGACCATTACTTGGATGCGGAAATAAGGCAGCGCGCACGAGAAATGATCCAGGCCGCGCTGGATGCGGAGAACCCGCGTGGAGACGGAGAAGAGCCAAGCGCAGGAGACAGATCAGAGCGCAGAAAAAAAGACTGGTCTCTGCACCAGATGAGTAGCATGCACCCTCGTTGTCTGATATGTTCAGTGGAATTCTGCAAGAAAGTGCCTCAAATAATAATAATACGTTGGCTATTTTGTTCTTATACACGCACACAAACATATATACATACATAATATCAGATTGTAGCCATATTTATGCTAGATTTTCTGCTAGATGTCTGCTTTAATTTGATAAAAATGTTTATTTATGCCCTGGCCCTATTTAAATACACTCTCTCACATATTTCTCAAATGTCAGGCAGATGACAAGCTCAACTGCTCAACAGCTAGATGGTTATCTGTCTGAAGTCCCCATCCCCAGAAGTGATAACAGTCTTGCCAACTGGAGAAGTGATGCACTTTCTAGTCCTACAGAGAACAATTTCAAATGCACTTCACCTAAATGCACTTTGTTTTTATGAGAGAACTGTTCATTTTAAAACCTTTCTGCAGCCAGTAGGCCTGTACATTATTATTAAATATACACGAGTGGGATAAATTTTTAGTTTGAATTTTATTTTATACTGTGCATTGTTGCAATGTGCTTAATAAATATAAAAATACATAATTACAAATGATGTAAATGTTTTTTTTTTAATAAGTTATGTAATTGTAATTATCTTTGAAACTTTAATATTAATTTATGCAATTGCAATGTCTTAATTTTAGTAAAGTTAGTACACGGTCATAGCAATAAATGCAATGGTACTAATAATTGGCATAATTTCTTTCGGTGTTTCGGTTTCGGTTTTCGGCCTTGGTTTTCTCTTTTTCGGTTTTCGGTTTCGGCCAAGAATTTTCATTTCGGTGCATCCCTAATTCTGACGCGAATGACGCATTTACTACCTTATTTTTCGGACTATAAGTCGCACCCGAGTATAAGTCGCATCAGTCCATGATGAGGAAAAAAACATATATATGTCGCACTGGACTATAAGTTGCATTTATTTAGAACAGTGTTTCTCAAATTTTTCAGCCCAAGGACCACTTTATCTTCCAATTTTGTTCTGAGGACCACCTAACAGACTCCCACTCTAACACGCCCCCAAAAACCAACAAAATAGGAAGGATAAGCTAAATTTAAGTTTAATATGCAACTGTTTCCAGTCAAAAACTAAGTATTCAAACACAAATGCAATGATATGATCAGAAATTATTATATTAATTTTTATTTAATTTGAAAAAGTAAATGTGAAATGAGTAACAGCCTAGGTCCCACTTAATGACATTCCAAAGAGCCATTAGTTTAAAACTGAGGTGGTGGGTATAGGAAGCCTATGGTTGTAACTATGGTAACAATAAAATGCTGAAAAGAATGTTCCCCTTAATGTCCATTATCACTGAAATTACTGGGATTTTACACATGAAACAAAACTAGTACATTACAAAACTAATAGATCTGTGGATTTTAGATTTTGAGATTTCCATCTAAAACTTAACGTGAATATTAATGAGACGGGTGGTGCTGCTTATCACACATCAGTTTCTGAATGTCTGGCTCCGAAGAGGAGAGTTTCAGTCTCATACTAGGCTCCACGTTTAGTCTGTTGCACTGTTTTGTTTTCAAACCAACCAGTGTGGAAGACCCAACTTTACAGTTGTATGTAGTTGGGAAGGGCATGAGCACTTTGAGGGCAGATTCTGCAAGTTATTAAAACAGAAAGGCAAGAACTGTTTCGCAAGTACATTTTAAATCTACCTAAATAAGTGACGATTTTATAAACACTTGCCTAGTTTAGGTCATCTTTTCGCGGACCACTAGGGGGCGATGGCGGACCACACTTTAAGAATTACTGATTTAGAACCAAGAACCAAGAGAAAACATTACCGTCTCCAGCCGCGAGAGGGCGCTCTATGTGTTCAGTGTAGACCACAGGAGCACTGAGCAGCATAGAGACGGTAATGTTTTCTATTGGTTAATTTCACTCTGTTCATATCTCTCGGTTCATGTCAAATTAATTTTGATAAATAAGTCGCACCAGACTATAAGTCGCAGGAACAGCCAAACTATGAAAAAAAAGTGTAGTTCGATTTGAATTTGTCTAATGTGTCTCTGGGCCAAAAGCAGCATCAACAAAAACGGCTGTTCAGAGGTTATTCTGGTTAATGATGTAACAAAATTTACCAGTATTTTGAAACTGATGTGTCAATGGTGATTTACCAGTAAAAAGATGTAAAGTCATTGCCTGTGTGAACAGTGCATTTTTGTATTTACTGGTAAACCCGTTCTGGTCATTTTACCGGCAATTGACTGGTATTACTGTGTGAAAGGGGAAACTGTATTTTGTGACTTGATTCTGTATCCAGGGTTCCCACACCTTGATTAACTTCAAATTCAAGGATCTTTCAAGGACTTTCCAGGTCCAATACCCTCAAATTCAAGGACTTAATGTGGGGACACATTTCAGGTGAGAGCGATGTTAAATCGTATTATCTTGTAAGATACATCGTTACAGGTATCATGTGTCAAACACAACTCTGCAAAAAAAAAATTGGCCATATGACAGAGATCTGATATTATATTTGTTGTATTTCTGTTTTGCATAAAACTGAAGAATATTCGGTACATCCTATACTGTTTTCTAAAATGATCAGATATTAACTTAAGCATGGATAATCATGGATTTTATTAAAAAGAGCTTAGGCTCATGTAAGCAGAAGCTTTAAGATTTCAGGGGAAGTCGTGGCCTAATGGTTAGAGGGTTGGACTCCTAATCGAAGGGTTGTGAGTTCTAGTCTCGGGCCGGCAGGAATTGTGGGTGGGGGTAGTGCATGAACAGCTCTCTCTCCACCTTCAATACCACGACTTAGGTGCCCTTGAGCAAGGCATCGAACCCCCAACTGCTCCCCGGGCGCCGCAGCATAAATGGCTGCCCACTGCTCCGGGTGTGTGCTCACAGTGTGTGTGTGTGTGTGTGTGTGTGTGTGTGTTCACTGCTTTGTGTGTGTGCATTTCGGATGGGTTAAATGCAGAGCACAAATTCTGAGTATGGGTCACCATACTTGGCTGAATGTCACTTCACTTCACTTAAGATACATGAATATGCTTTTTTTAGTTTTTCTTGCCTCATGGGTTTACATTATCTTAATCCCGGCCAACACAAAGTACCTCACGGGCGAAACACTTAACGTAATGCGTAAATGCATGTTAACTCATGTAAATCAAGCGAGCTTGTATGCATAGGACACGAATTGTTGGTGAAATAACACATTAGCGGAACAGAGGAAATAATATGGCATTTTTTTCAGAAAACGTCTTACACAAAATAAATTCAAGCATGTTCAATGACCTGCATCAAAGTATGTTTATTAACTTTCAAGGATTTCTAGGAGCCGTGGGAACCCTGTGTATCTTACCCTCCTCAGCTGATCCAGAGCACTCAGCATCTGCTCAAGCTGAGTCATCTTCTGCCTGGCGGCTGCTGCCTGGCTGTTTCCATTCAGGTCCTGGGACAACTCTGAAAGGTAACACAGATTTGTTGAGATTTTATCAGTGATCGAGGCTATTAGAGAGATTTTGGTACATGTACTCATCATACCTCCAGCACTTTTAAGAGTTTTGTAGTTGAAGTCAAAATCATCTTGCAGATTTTCCAACATCTTCATCTTCTGCTCCATATCCTGCACAGAAAGATTATGTCAGATGAAGAGTAAGAGGATGTACCCCATAAAGAGTAAAATAGAAGATATTTTGTACTCCAGGGCAATATGTTAAAACTTGGGCAAACTGTGGCTGTGAGTGGGTGCTGGGAGCCAAAAATTATTTAAAAAAGGGTTAATAAGTATTAATTTTTTAAAATCACAGCTTTTATAAGAAATATTCTGAAATGAGTAGATTAATCACATTAATTTTATTCTATTGACAGCCCTGGTTTACACATCTATCAGTACTCTAATAGTGAACAGAAATAATACTGTCAACATAATAAAAAAATAAATAAACCCCCTTTGCAAGATGACTACTTCTACATGTCAAAAATGCTGTTAAAGAAAAGGTTTGTGTTCAAAACTGCATCTTTAGGAGAGATGATAAAGTAATGCATATGCACCTGCAATTGTGAACAAGACAAATCAATGTTAGTTAATTAAAGTGCGATTTTATGTACCAACCTGTACTCTCTTCCTGATATCCTGCAGATTGTGTTCCAGTATCTGCTGTTTTTCGGTCACCACTGTGCCAGTGGGATGGGCAACCTGGCCGTCCTAGAGATGGGCGAGAAATTGGAGAAAAATAAATCTGATTATGTCCACGCATTTTGTGTATTTTGTTACTGTGTGTTTGACTGAAAAGGACTTTTTGGTGAGCAGATATATATATTTTTGTGTGTGTACCTGCTGAGCAGTGGTGGCCGTCTGCAGCAGACGCTGCTCTTCCCACAGGCAGCGGGCCACGATGCGGGCGATCTCCATGGGCTTCTCCAGATACTTGCTCTGCAGGTGCTGTTTGATGCGCCGCAGGTTGTGTTGGTACAGGACATTGTTCTCCTGCAGGAAGCGGCTGTACTGCTGATCGATCTCCCCCAGCAGGTTATGAAACACAAGCGTGGCGTGAGACTCCTTGTTGGCTGCATACGCCCTGTAACAGACAGAAGCAAACAGCCTCATATAAGCTCATATATGGATGCTTTCTCTATTCCATACATGGATTAAACAAACGCATCTTTACCTGCAACAAAACCAAAGCTTTGTCAAAGACTTCTGTCTTTGTCTAAATGCTAAAAAACTGATCAACTGCAAAAAACTGGCAAATATTGTGCATATTTAAAGTCCTGGCTCTCATCAGTGACATGATCTCAGTTTTCTCCTGTTACTGTGCACAAATTCCAAACTGCTGACCTCATTCTGAAGGCAGCCATCACTGAAATCCATTACGCAATAACACACATTTTCCAGTGTCAACAACGGCACATGAAAATATCCTCATTAAAATATCTCTGTGTCTAGGATAAGCAGTATAACCAAAATGATAGATCAAAGTATGAGTGATTTGATATTTAGCTACTGGTGTGTATATAGTATAATACAGTTATTTGCTAGAAATGTTTGTATATTGAATATTGCATTTCAATAACCTCATGGAAATACACATTTGTTGATAATCCAGTAATTTAAATACTTTACAAATAAACTAATGGTACTTGATTATTTTAGTTTTTGTTTGGAACAGACTAAAAAAAAAAACGTAAGATTCATAGGAAATAAGTAGGGTTGGCATCAGTGCAAACAGCTTCACATTTCACTCCTCTCAAGGGTAAATAAAATAAACCCGGGTTGTTATCAACTGTAGTCATTAAATGAGATTAAAATCTGCTGACTGACAGCTCTACTGTCTTACATGTGTCATGCTTTTTTAAATGTGTGTGAAAAATGTGAAATGACAGAGAGCGCTGTAAATTCACCCCACCACCTACAATCCCTGCTGTCCCAAGACTCGAACTCGCAACCTTTGGATTACAAAGTCCGACTCTCATTAGGCCACGACTTCCCTTAAATAATCTCTTTGACAACTGCAAATTTAATGAGATCAAATAATGAGTGAAGACTGTGGAGCTACAGAAACAATGGATTGTGTTTGAATGGTTGGTGTCTGAACCACTAGTCCTTGACCTGAAGCAGTAACGTGTTTTTATCAATAATTTACATGCTTAATTATACTGATGATCATGTTCCTCGGAGTAAACAATCCATTCAGAAAGTTCTATGACACTGTCAGCATGAAACGAGTCAAGCATCCCACGGGTTATTTGTATTGTCTTACCTTTACTTTAACCACACTAATGAGAAAACTGAGTGCATGAGAGGCTGATGTGTAGGACGGTGCCTTTGGGCATTCAAAGTGAAATCCAGCACCAAAACTATACAACAAAACTGTAAAAGTTTAGTAAAAAAAGAAAAGAAAAAAGGAAAAAAAGACAACCTTATTAATCTATTAAAAATAAGATAAAACGTTACATCACAAAACGTGCACACTTCATATGCTGCATGCATACTAATGATTAAGTGTTGTGCTGCCCCCTATGGGAGCATATGGGAGATTTCACTAGTTTTCTTTTTACTCCCGTTTCAATTTAAAGATGCATGCAGTGAGAAAGAAACTGGCCATGACTCATTTCAGAGTGACATTTCATATTCGACAACAGAACCACAAAGCAGCCATTTACATTGAGGCTATGAGGAAATTCAGAGGGAAAAAATGGCACTGGTTCATGTTATTGTTCACACAGACTTTCCAGGAGCACTTTACGGGCAGAGGCGTGACATCAATACAGATGACTCTAAAGACGATAACTAAAAATCATTCTAAGAATAAGGAAGCGCAGTGCATGATATCTAGGAGTGGTCACACCTTATGAGTATAACAAGCAGCTAAAAAAAAACACCTCCATGTAATCAAATGATTGATATCTTCCCTTATCATGATGTCAGAAAGTCTTTAAAGTCATTCTGTGAGAAACAACTGGCATTGTTTATTATTTATTTAATTATTTATATAATTATTTTTAAAAATGACACTTTTTTTTGTATGAGGATTTTTTGTACTGGCCCAGTCGGTGGTGGTGATGTGGTGTATTTGTCGGTAAAAAACAAAACAAAAAAACCCCCTGAGAACTCCATTCAGTGCTTGTGCATTGTTAGAGGCGCGGCATGCATGTGTAACAAAGCATGCAAGTACTGAATTGAGTTCTTTTGAGTCTTTTTGAATTTGAATGCATTAAAATTTTATGCGTTTAAACTGTCAAGGTTATAAAACAAGTGCAAATGCTAAACTTTCATAACGATGCAACAGCAGACTGATCGACCCAACCAGTGACAAATCTGTCAGCTATCCAAAGCGTGCTTATTGTTGAACCCTGTATACATATTAGGATGGGCCTTCTTTCTGGACTTTTGAAATCTTCTGCTCTCACCCGCCCAGTCAACTCCCCTTCGTGGAGTTTAGACTATGTTTGGGGCATGCTCAACAAAACTGAAGTTCTTGAAGACATAGAAGCAGAATTTAAAAAAAGTGAAATTACTGTACTGGTGAAAAAAGTGAATTTGTAACAAAACATTATATTTATGTCGATTCGACTAGTCCTCCAGCCAGAGTACTCTTGAGAGGACCTGGAAACAGATTTTGGTGCTCTCTGTCTCTGATATTATTCATCTGCATAATGAATTGCATTTGTTCTTCAGTCTTTGAGAGGCGTCTGTTGTACTCTTGGACAAGTGCAACATTTGCATTGTTTGCCCAGGTAACAGGATCTTCATTTAGGAAGTTCTGACGGAGATCAATAATAACTCAGAATTTGTGCTGTGCATTTAACCCATCAAAGTGCACAAACACACACAGCAGTGAGTAGTGAACACACACACACTGTGAACACATCTGCTGCACAATGGATGTGCATGTATTTCAGTCGTGGTTACTGAAAGTGGAAGAGATGGCTGTACATTCACTGCCCCCACCTACAATTCCTGCCAGTACTGAGCCTCAAACCCACATCCTTCGGGTTACAAGTCAGACTCTCTAACCATTAGGCCACAACCACCCCTACTTATAGCAGAGAAACAAAGGGTCAGTGTGTGGCTTAATAGTTAGAGGGTCATCAGATATCAGAACGAGTCAAAAGTCAGTCAGAGTCTTAATATTCTTTGATCCTATTGAAAAGACATACCACAAGATATAATAGAAGACATAGTAAAACTTAATTTCCACATAACCTAAAATCATTCACAAAAGCCCCAATCCCTAAATACTGCTGCAGATTACAGGAGCTACAACCTGTCCACATACAAACCAGCAGTATCAGTTAGAACGAAAATTAAATACAGCTTTACTTATTCCCGAAAACAGAAGTCATTTCATTTTCATTTCATCATTCTACATAAATGTAACCTATTCAAGGTACTGTATTTCCTCATCATATTTCCTCAAATAGGCTATATTACATGTAAGTGTATAAAATGATTTGATTCTGAAATGTCGTGTTTGTGACTTTTTGTATAATGTTAATTCATTATTTAAATGAATAGACCTACATATTCAGAACCAGATGCAGTAAGTCGTCCTCGTCAGTTGCAAATATTATAAAAATTATTCAGACACCGCACACTAAACAACTGAAAACACTGACTGAGCCCAAATTAAATTCCAAATTAAATTAAAATTCATTATTAAGCTTTATTTATTATTAGAATGTTGGAATAGGTGTGTAATTGTGTTAAAATAGATTAAACAATAATTATTTAACAAATATTAGATTTGTATAATAAACTGGGAGGGGCTATTCATAAGAAGGGTGGGCCTGTGCCAGTCAGGCCCATCCGCTGCCTACGCCCCCGATGTAAAATAAATCAAACAAACATTTTGTTTTGCTGCTCAGATAAGACACAGAGTGCTAAGGTCTTTATCTCTTAGGTCATATCCTATTGCTGGCAACTCACCAGTCCTGGCTCTCGATCCAGGGGGCCAAGAACTGCCGCAGCTCCATGGGAAAGCTGTCACTGTACAGGTGATACAGCTGCTCCAGATACCGCGTCTCCAACTGCTGTAACTGATTCCACTGGGCCATGTTGACCTGCAGGATACAGAGAGAGAACTAAGAACTCCCTTGACACGAGGCAGACAAACACAACTGGTCCCTTGGGCTTGTCAAGTTATTTTTTCCTTGTTCCTTCCTCAAAAAAGGCAAACTTAATGAGTGAAAGTACCTCAACGAACATTCAAAACAGACATATATAGCACATATCAAGATCTGCATTGTATATTGCCTCTATATTCAGCTAATTTCACAATAAAAAAGAAATCTTTATTACAGAAAATAAATGTCTAGCCTTCATGAGCAAAACAGGCTTATCAACAAACCAGACAAACATTAGCAATGTCAAGGAAGTGTAATGTGCATGTCACCAGCATGCCGAGGCCAAAGAAATCAGTGGCTGTTGATCGTAAAGCAGCAAGAGCATCCGTTGAAAGAGGAAAACCTCAAAAGCCCATGAACGCTATTTCTCTCAACATTACCTCAAAATGCTGTGAAACACACTTGCAGTTCACCACATCCACACCCACACACGGAGGTTTGTGCTGACAAACAGACTAAAAAAGACCAGTGCTGGCACACAACACTTTTTTCTTCACTCCCTTTTGCTCAGGTTTGCACATTGAAGGACAGAGAGATAAGGACGCAAGGGAAATGCGTCCTCAAGGCCAAATGAACATTATACACAGCATATTAAGTAATATATAAACAATTTTCAAACCATCAAGCAATTTATCAATGAGCAAAAATGAAATTAGATAAACGTCATAAAAAGTGAACTAAAACATTGATCACAGATGACATCACAGATCCATTAATAGGCAAATCTTCATTTAGAAACAACTAGGGCTGTAGCTATGGAATGTTTTAGTAATCGAGTATTCTACCAAAAATTCCATCGATTAATCGAGTAATTATTGCTTAATTAAAGTGGAATATTAATTATGCAAGAGAAAATAAGACTCCTGGGTCTCCTGGGAAACTAAGTTTCCTTTTTTAGAAAAAAAAATACTTTTATTTTTGAAATGTATAGAATGCAATGTATACATTAGGAACACTGCATAATAGATGATATGCATTACCTTGGATCATATTGCCAAGATCTTTACGTGTAAAAGAGGACACCACAAAGCTTAGGGTCTATGTGCACCCCGAGGGAAGATTTGATTGTCTTCCACCACCTGGCATCCATTCTCAATTTACAGCATGTCAATGCTCTCAAGAATAACAACAACAACAAAAAACATTCCCAGGAATATGAATGATAATCCCAAATGAGTGCTTATTCATAACGCCCTTATTTCCTGAATCTGTTCTCACACTGCAACCTAAATTTCTGCTGATCACTTACACTAACTTGAGAGGCTTAAAACGATACCCTGGCACTCAGTGCTGGTTAACTTTCCTTCCTTGACATGCTCAGTAACTAGAAGCACTTCTCAGAGCTGGTGAGACTGAAATTATATTGGCTGAGTTTGTGACTCAAAGTGCATGGAGAGGATGAGTCAAACTGAGCTGAAAACCAGCAAGCGCTTCAGGCTGTAAGAAGATCTGTCTGAAATATACAGAAGCCTCAGCGGAAATCTGAAGGAGAACAATAGGCTCAGAGATGGGAGGGATTCAGGTAAAGCATGGAGGAAGTTTATATTTCAGCTCTAAAATGAGTTTGCAAGTTTGGAGTATGCCAACTCCCCTAAAACCACAATGAGTACACTGGTGTACAACCCTGGAGGTCGATAGCCTGTGGTTTAAGAGATATATAAATGTGCTAAAATGAAATATACAACTTCCTGTTATTTGAAATAACTTCTGGTCAATCTCTTTGGCCAATGGCAACTTTAGCTACACTAGGAGATTTTATGAGAATTTAGACTCCTATTCTCTATATTATTTGCAATGTTGGTTCCATAAAGAACCTCTAAAGGGACAGTTCAACCAAAAACGAAAATTTCCTGATAATTTCCTGACCCTCAGGCCATCCAAGATGTAGGTGATTATTTTTTTTTCTTAAAGCTGCAGTCCGTAGGTTTGCCTCTTTAACACCATCTCTGTTTAAAAACCTGTAAATGCAGCTATTTGCAGCATTATCTTCCTTTCATTGGTTGTGCACCGGAACAGCACGGATTAATCTAATGTGTGGCTGTTGGTCACCACACCAGTGTGGATACTGTGCTTGTAGGGGTGTGCGATATGACGATTTTTGCGGAGGATAAAAATGTTTCAATATTCTGTTATCTTTTGCACTAGTACTATCAAAACACATAAGGTTAACATAGAGACTCAGTTGGTTATGTCTAAAATGAATGTAAACAGTTGAGAGAAAGTCGGATAGGTGCCTGTATACTAGATGCATGCAGCTCTTAAATGGAAAATGCAGCCTACTATCATTAAAGGGATAGTTCACCCTAAAATTTTATTTTGGTCATTAATTACTCACATATTGTCCCAAACCTGAACCTAATTTCTTTCTTGTGCTGAACACAATAGAGGATATTTTGAAGAATGTGGGTAACCAAACAGTTGCTGGTCCACACTTTGACAGTAGGAAAAAAAACTATTGAACTTACTGTGGACCAGCAACTGTTTGGTTTTCCACATTCCTCAAAATACCATTTATGTTCAGCAGAAGAAAGAAACTCATTCAAGTTTAAAATAACTTTTGAGTGAATAAATGATGGTATAAAAATAAAACACTATGACAGAATTGACAGACAGACTTGCTCAAAAATGTATTTTGGATACTTTTTTGACAAAAAAGTTACAGACTGCAGCTTTAAGTAAAACAATAAAATGCAAGTGAGTGGCTGCACGTTTTTGAAAATTGAAAAAAAAGCATAGCAAGTAGGGCTGCACGAATCCCTTGAAATTAAAATTGTGATTATTAATTAAATGATGTTTATACCATTATTTGATGCTACTACAAGCCGTATTTTTAAATGGAAATAAACAAGCTGAAAACACTAACTGAAAAACTTTTAGTGCTTTTATTTTCTGTATTTAGTCAACTACACATCGGATTGGTTTCTTCTTTAAATGATAAAAAAGTTAAAATATGAATGGTATTATAATTTTATACTAAAACTTGAATTAAAATAATTGGAAAAACCCTTAAGATAAGATGTAGGGAAAAATAATGCATCTTAAGCACGCAGAATAACATAAGTGGACGTTGAATGATTAATTGCGGTTTTGAACTATAACATAATTGTGGCATTCATAATTGTAATTGCGGTTAGAAATTCAATTCGATCAATTGTGCAACACTAACAGCAATGAAAACAAAATGAATACCTGTGGCTCCTGATGATATATTGAGGTCTTATGAAGCGAAACGATCAATCTGTGCAAGAAACTGAGCATTACTTACAACACCATTACCTGTAATCTATATTCTCAGGCAAACAGGGAAATGCGGTTCTTTTATATACACTGGTTCTTTCTGACAGCTCAGTTCAATGAACTAGTTCAATTCACTAGTTTTGTTTTCATAATCACACAATGACGTAACGTATGCATCTTAGATGGCCTGAGCTGAGTAAATTCACAGCAAATGTTCATTTTTGGGTGAACTATCCCTTTAACATGGAATCTTTCCATTTCAAAAAGGTTATTTTTAGTGGAAAGGTTCTTTAGATTATTTATTATTGTCCTGAAATCAGTGGGTTCAAGATATATTCACATTTTATTTATTTAATTAACGCTTTTACTTGTCTAGAAAAAGGCAGTTGCTAACAAGTGGCAAAATGGGACTACTGAGGTTTTTGGGGACATGAAATGTCATCACACCGGACAAATAAACTCATTAACTCACTACTCTGCTTTCACAGCCTTGTTGTGTTTCTAAAAGGTCTTTTGCTTACTATTCCACACGAGCTGTCGGAAGCGTAATGTTGGTGTAGTTCAAAGTATGTGATACTCACAGAGGAGATCAACATTCAGTGTGAGAAAAAAAAAAAGACCTGGCTGTGACCTTAGCTTCCTTTTCATTTCTGTGAAGATTACAGAAGCGAGCTGTTCTGATCCGTTGTTCTCTGTCTTTAACAATGTCTCTCACCTCCTACCTGTCTACTACGGCACAAACAATCATTCATAAGATACAAGTTTGAACAGATGTACGGTTTAATTGTGGCATTCCTGCAGTTTCCACTGCTTGAAACGGATTTTCTGTTATTCTGATAAGTTCTGGAATTAACCGTAACTAACACACAGCACAGGATCATCTTCTAAATAGTAAAAGGAAGTCGGGGGTAGACTTCTGAATAATAAGCCAAGGTTTACTTCAGTGTTGAAACTGCAGGAATGGCCTTTCAAAGTCCAGTTGACAGCATGCCATGACCAACTTCTGTGTTTCTGTGACTTCAGTGTTGCTACCTTGTGGACCAAGTAATTAGTGCAAAATAATAATAAGGCTCACACACATTCAAGACTGATGACAAAAATATACATGTAATCCATTGAAAATTGAACTTTGAAACATGTATAAAAAATGCTGCACAGCATCAGCCGAACTTTGTTGCATTTACTTTATTGCATTTCTTGCCCTGCTGTGAAATATATTTCATATTTGCTAGATATAGTTAGGTTTTTCATTAAATATTACATTTACTTGACATTTTTCTTTGTTCACATTTTCTTTACAAATACATAATATGCAACAAGTTGGAAGCTATAGAGCTACAATCTTATGTCATAAAATACATTTAAATCATTACAGACTGGTTTGTAGTTATACTGGTTTATAAAATAACACATTTTCACTGATGCATTCAAAACTATCACTACCATCAAGTCATATTTGCAATTCTGACAAAACCTTATCCATGTTAGTCACTTAGATAACAATATCTTAGTGACAATTCAGCAGAATTTGCAACAGCAATGTAGAAAACTTTACATAAAACTGTTCAAGTTTGCAAGGCATACAGAAATTAATTTACCAGATTTTTACCCAAAACAAACACCATTACCAACTGTAATAAAGTAATTTCTGAAATTACTTCACCTTGATTCGAAGATCACAAATATATAAAGACATACGATATAATATGCCAAAGTAGGAAGAATTCATGAACAAAAGTCATAAGGAAATCTTAAAAGGAACTGAACTGAAAAATGAATGCAGTATGAACGCGGCTTAACCTGCATTTATTATTAACTATATGCAGCATAGTCCATAATATCCATATTATCCTAATTAAAAACATATATTAACCAATTAGTAATAAAATGTAATCATTTTAGTTTGCTTGCAAATCAGCTGATTGAATCAGTTAGATTTCATCATGTGACCTGAGGGTGACATCCCCATGTGTATATATATCAGATCAAGAAAAAAAAACTGTTTATGTGCAGAATGAACACAACTTTTGATTCTCTTTTAAGCAGGAGAGAATCAAAATCTCTAGGCAGTCAGGTGTAGAGCAAGCTCAGGGCATGAACAAGTAATATCAGGAACAGTTGACAGCTGCTGGCTGCACTGTAAAAAGTGCTACACCCACACAGTAGGTTTTATATATTTTAAATAGTTGTAATCTAGTTTATTTTATTTGTTTTATACTAAAAAGTATAAATATACTTCCTCTTTACTTAAAATATATCACTTTTTACATAACAATATATTTTAAGTAAAACAATAGCAATTTATTTGGGTAGCTTTTTGTATGAGTTTGTTGTGTACAAGAAATGTTATAAAAGTGAGTTGACATACACAATTTATTTGAGCAGCTGTCGATGTGGCATGTGTGTTCATCAAACTTAAATATTTGAAATAAAAAACACATAAAAATTAAGTTGGATTTATCCCTTTTTCACTGGCGGGGACTTTCCAAGGCAGATGCTTCCTCGGCACTTCAACTGTTTGAAAGCTGCAGCGGATCTAAATTTCACAGACTGATTAACACGGTAAGATTTTGGCAATTTATTGGTGATGTAAAGTCACGCAAAATCGTTCACTCAACTAGGAAGCTAAAGTAAGGTTTGCAAATTGTACTGTATAGCTAGCTATCCTGCACACATGGCAAGCTAAGTTGGCTACACAGTGCTAAGCAGTGAAGTCTTGTATGCAACGATCAGAAGACAACAGCAGTTAAGACCGTGTTGTTAATATGAAATTAAACAAGTGCTTTAGTAATGCCTATTATGTTTTAAGACTACTTTGGCTTTAATTTTACCAATAATATCACTTTTAATCGTTAGTTAGCGTTAACTGACCCTGTTAACTGCCATTCACATTTTTGAACATAGACTTGAAAGTGCATGATCCAAACCTATAATTCACGACTGAAAACATTTTATAACATGATTTTGATGTACAATTTTCATGGTAGATGAATTTAAAATGGGTTTCAAAGGATGAATTTTGAGATTTTATGTTTTCAAGTGATATATATAATGTTTTCTAAAGTGTGATGGAGAAAAAGGCAACAAAGAAGACTTGGCACTGGCTCAAAACCATAAAACTATTTTTAACTTGTTACTTAAATATTTTACATTTACCACTGGTTTTTAAACTTATTCTAACATGCATATTTTTTCTGGTCTTTAGGTAACCAAGCGTTTTTGTTACCTGGGGTCTTCAGATACAGGTAAGAAAAACTTCAGAATAGATACAGTTAAAGCTATAATTATCCCCAGGTAAGTAAAACATAGGTAAAATTGCAAACAATAGTGTTGGCTCCATACAATTATATTTCTGAATTAGGTTTTATGTACCAACCACCAATAGAAGGCAGATATGATCACCTTTCTGCCTCCTACTACTGCACTAATAGAAGCTTGATTCATATTGATAAATACAGCCTACATGGTCAGTTAAATCTCAATTTTGTGAGATGCTGGTGATAGTGTGAGATCTTGTACAGTACAGTGGTAGTGGTGTATGTATAGTACAACCTTTTACATCAATTGCATGGTTGAAATACAGAGGTTCTCTAATTTGTGATACCGTCATCAGGCAGTGAATTTTGATCAGATTTTACTTGTTGACAGGATCCGTCTGGCTATGTGGAGAAAAGAAGAGAAGTGGTACTGAGATGCCTGATTGAGAACATATGGGAGGGAAAGGAAGACCTCATCAGTGTCCACCATGTATGTACTGGGCTTAAAGCTACTTATCTAATTTCTGTCTGTATGTTATTACTATTGTGATGATATGGGGTAATTACTTTGTTCTTGAAATATATTTAATACAGTAATGTGATGACCAATAAGGTACAGGCAAGGAAAATTGCATTGTTTTATTGTAATGTATCCTTTGAACCAGAAAAGACAACACTCATGCTACAGTAGATCATGATAGTATAGTACCAACACTCTATGACATTGTCATGGTAGACTTCACTCTGGTCACATGCTCTAGTCAAAGTATCCATCTAGTATCCATCACCTTAAGCAACTAAAAAGTACAGCTTTGACTTTGTGTCGTATCTGTCTTCTACCAGTCTGCTATATTCATCTCAATACCTGTTTGTCTGACCAGACTCTTGATTCTTTTTTGTCTCCTCAATAGAGTCATGATGAAACAGAGGTGCACGCTGAGCTTGGCAGTTCCCCACTGAAAATATACACGTGCCATCAGCCAAACGCGATTGGGATTATCACAGTAGAAGGACAGCCCATGGTCAGAGGTGTGCCAAACCTGTAGAAAACTTCCTGTTTGGACTTGTCTATGCCCACAACCTCTAATATCACTCAAATCTGGTGTATACTTCTGAGATATATCACAGGCTCTTTGTGGGATTGGACCCTATGCATACTTTTGTATGTTTTGTAGGCACTGTTAAAAGTGACACTAGTTGACATTGAATAAATGTTATTGTCTTTAATCTGTCTTCCCATCTTTTTCTTCTTCAATTGAATTTGTAATTGTTATTGACAAAGTCTGTTTATGTAAAGTGATTTACTGTACTGCTTAGAATATAGACATTTAGATGTATTTTCTGAGGTAATAGCCAGGACTTAATTAAAATGTTTATTCTCATTTGGTTAGGTTATATTTACTATGAGCATAAAGTTCATAAAACCTAACTAAAATGAGTACAGGTTACTTGTAGCAACACATAAATACGTTACATATACCAAGAAAATTAGGTTTATCTAACTGACTAATATAGCACTTATTAGTTAACTCAACTTGATTTTGTTGTGTTTGAATTAAGTAATTTTACAGAGTTTATTATACTTGAAAAAGGCTGCAAGTTGACTCAACTTAAAACATCCAATGCAGCCACTTGCCTCACTTTTTATAAGTTTGATCTAGGTATTACTTTTTACAGTGTGCATTTCAGCAAAACTGGCATGGGTTTCACATAAGTGTGCACGAATTTAAACCACTGCAATGGCAGTGAAACCATGAATCTTCAATATGTGATCACAATGAATATAAAGTATGTCACACTTATTATATAGAATAACAGTGGCAAAAGCATGTCATATTCTGACTTTCATCTTACATGAAGTCAAAAATTATAATGGATGCTTGTGCAGCAAGGCTTTTTAACACTGACCTGTAAGCCTCCTTTAAAGGTTTTAAACACTTATCTGTATCTGATTGGTCTTAAACACCACAAAAAGGTCATATAGGTCAACCTAAAAATAAATAAAGTAGGAGCAAATTCTACGAAATGACACAACTTAACAGAGAAACTGTCAAAGATCTTGTCTGCAGTATAACGGTTTTCATTTGAAAAAGAATTAATATATACTACATATATCAATATATTGCGTAAAAACAAAGCAACAAATTTGAAACGACATGCACTGAGTCTTTAAGTAGCATCCCAAAATTAGCACAAACCTAATGAAGTTTTAAATGAGAGCAATTGGACAACCAGGTTGAATATGCTATACAAGTTAAGTAGTTTACAATTACAGTGTCTGACCCCACTGACCTTTACTCTACCTTTAAAAGTGACTAATTATACCATACCAATCTGCCAACAACTACGAAAGGGAGGCATATTTAAAAGATGTGTGCGGTCAATGTAGAATATTATTAAGTAAGTATTACCTAACTTCCATGTTAGACCATTACCTTCTTGATGAAATTGTCTTCAAAGATCCAACAAACAGCTGCTGGGCCTGACAGATCTCAACGACTGCAACAATAACTGCTCTAAATCAACAACCTCCCCAATCCACACCCACATATTTTCAACTCCAAAGATTTGGCTTCAACCATGGAGAATGATTAGAATGATAAGGCTAATTAAATATGCATGCCACTTTCTGAAACTACCTTACACAGTTTTGATAACGTTAATAATGAACACAATCTTAACGTAGCATACTGTGGTGATATGCCGAATGCACACAAACACATGCTTAGTCTTGGGATTCCACAACTTCCCTTGATCATCCTCACAACGTATTGCTTGTAGCCATTTTGTCATCCTTTCTGGTTCTGTATGTTTATTAGGAAGGATGTAGAATTTCAATTCATAATTTGTTAGTTTATTGGAGGTACAGAAAATTACACCGCAACTCTTCGTTATGATTGTCCTATGTATTTTAATTGGCGCCAAGGCAATGTGACACATCATGTGACGGGGTGTTCCCGGGGGCACTCCCAGACCAACCGTCTGTATGTATGTGTCAACAAATGTGATATATTAAAAAAAATTTACTTCCCCATCCATTTTAATCAACTGGAAAACTAGAAATATCAGATGCTGGAGGCACTATGGCAAAGAGCACATTTCAATATGTGGGTGTAAATAAGAAAGCTACAGAAATAGCATAAAACTAGTGTTAATTTCATTAACGAAGACTTTGACGAAAATTTTTCGCTTTTTTTCCATGACTAAGGCAAAACTATAATAAGGTCAATAAGCGATAATTAAGACTATATCAACATGTTTAATTTCGTTGACAAAATAAGACGAGACTAAAATGCATTCAAAAAGATAAAAAATTTACCAAAAACGTATTATTACTTGCGTCAAAAAAAGGAGACCAAATGTTTTGTACGGACTGCTCAACACGCCTCTACTACGCGATCTTTCATGAGTGATATTGGCAGATATCAAGAGTTCTAATCCCCGAATAAGATCGTCACTGTTAAATTCAGACATTTGTTGTGTTTTCCTTATTTTAAGCAATCTGGCAACCACGCGCACGCTCTCGTTCCTAATTGCGGAAAAATTAGAGGCTAAGTATAAAGGCTGATTTATACTTCTTCTCTCCATATGTACTTCAGTTTTGTGTGTGCTTATGTGCATTTTAGGGAAGGGATAATGTGCATCCAGCCAGTTGTTCTCACAGAATAAACCTGACAGGGTGATCAGGACCCAGACAAAGCTTCCACCAAGAAAAAAATAGTTCAAGCAAGAGTACAGCGCCGACTGCTGTTACCCGGATGAGTCTGTGTTATAAGCATTTACAGGTTGTTATCCAGGGATAACATACCTCGGAATATCGCGACTGACCAATCAGAATCAAGTATTCCACAGAGCCGTGTAATCATTGATTTTAATGTTACACCTTCTTATATAATATAAAACAAAGCAAAGAACAAGTGTCTTATATATTATACTACACAGCATTATACATCAATAGCTGTCCGTGAACAACAATGTTGATCTGCCGTGGTACAAGTCCTTGTGGAGATGGAAAGAATGCCATCTTCTCCTGTTCCGTCGTGGTCTCTTTTTTGTAGTTTTAGATAATTATTTAATGATTTGATATTTATTTGCCTCCATCACGACTATACACAAATCCGGCGAAACACAGAAGTAAAGCAGCGCCGCCATTACTGCGTGCCTTGAGGCTAAGGAAGTAGCAGAAGTAGCGTGTTGGTCCCGTAGGCGGCTGTAGCAGATGTTAGGTGTACGAAAATGAGTTTTATTTAGTTTTTTTTAGTACGTATGCTGTCCAGTGATGCCGGGAAGAGCGTGTTGTGTGGTTGGCTGTTTTAACAACAGCACAAAACTACATGCCTAGAATAAAACCGTTTGTGAAATTCACAAACCTTTGTTGCACATTGACTGCCCATGTTTATGGCCATACGGATTACACAGAGTTCCTGGTCGAGCAGAGGACCAAGATGTCTGTCAAAAGTGGAATATTTTTAAGGATGACCTAATAGTTATTTGAAACTTGTGAAACTTGTGAAGATATTAGCAACACAGCTAGTAATGACAGCATTTGGTTTTATTGTTATCATCAATTAATACACTTCTTAATAACATTACATTACATATTTTTACATTATTACATTATGTTGTCAATAAATTACCTTTATCAGTAAGTTTTGGCCACTGCCTGACATCATCTACCCAATGTTCCCTTTCACCAGACATTTTCTTTAATGAGCAGGATACGCTTTCATTGAAATGTCATTAGAGGGCACCGGCAAGTGTCACACTTCGCAGGCACACAGTAATGGCGGCAGGCAAGATGGCAGCGGCCATAGAGTTTGCGGTGGATTTGTGTTTAATTAAAGTCCTTTTAGGCAAGTCGTGCCACTTGGCCGCCATCTTGGCAATGCCTCCGGGCAGCTATTTCAGACTAACAAGACCAGGCTCCTATCTAAATGAATGGGCAGAGAGTCAGAACTGCACTTTCACTGGTCACCAGGACATAAAAACTGCACATATAGAAACCGCAGTAAAATATGATAAAAATTGCAGAAAATTTTTGAAGACTTTTCCCAAAAAAAGGTTTAAAAAGGCTTTTTTTAATCCTCACAGGTTATACCTTTACTATGCATGCGCAAGGGTTCCTCAACTGTGCGCATACATCACTGGAACCAGACGATAGGCTTAAATGTTTCCCGGCTTGACTGTTAAAAGCAGATGATTGGCTTTCCAGCGGGAGGGGCGGGACATTTGCATACAACCGCCATCTTTGCCTTTACGGCTTTTCCTTATATAGTTGTATTGAGGATTGAGAAAGTGGCATGTCTCTTATAAATTAGGTGTTTCTCAATGTCAAGGAAGGATCCTCGGAAGCCAGTATTTCGAGGATGCTACGTCATCGAAATCCGTCGAAGGACTGTTCCAATATCAAGGATCCTCGGAATTTCAACTAAGGACTGAGTCCTTCGTTCGATGAATATGCCATACACAGGAAAGGATGCATATGTGTGTCCTTCGCGCTCTCAAATCACCCACAATCCTATGCGCGCAGCTTTGCAATCTAATGTTAGTTCAAAAATTAAAAAATGTCAAACATTAACGTAGTCGGAGCGTTAACGGTTTTTATTTACTTTACCAAACATTTGTTATAACTGTAGTAAATATAAGTAAAGTTTGACGTTTAAATGCCAGTACAATATTGTAAATTATACAAATTCAAATGGTTAAATGAACCGGACCTGTCATTTAACAATTGGTTGCGTCAACGGCATTTATTTTATAAGTTAAGTTGTCCAAAGTAATTTAATGATACCATTCACAGTGTTATTCAAACGGACCTTTTCACTGACGTAATGACGCAATTACGTGCACTTGCTAGCCTGTTCCATTTTCATGTTCTCTGAAGTATCCTTGACATTGAGAAACGCCTATTGTCTCTGGTTTAATGCTTCTCTGATGAGCCGCTTCTTCTTCGGCTTCTGTCGTGGTACTGCGGGTTACACCAGCAACATACACATGGACACTGCATCCTAGTGGTTTGCATGTGTACTGCACGTCGACGTGGACAACGACGCAGAAGTATAAATGAAAATTGATACTCAGCCTACAGCGTAGGTCTGACACAGAAGTATAAAGCAGCCTTAAGTTTAGCAAATATATTTTCACTCGTTAAACACTATTACTTAGCACTTCAGAGTTTCTCTTTCCGTCGAGCAATCTGTGTCTCAGTCTGGCGAGTAAACAAAAGCCAATGGCGATTCAATTGCCAAGGTTTCCGTAGAGGGTTGGTTTTATTTAGCTGTTTTGATAATGTAAACAGAGAGCCTGCATAAGTCTTTGTTATCGATTTATATAATAAAAAGCTTATAATAAATCAGAACACTAGATGATGACAACATTCTATTGATTTATGTTTACTAAAATTATTTAAATAAATAATAATAATAACTTATTATGATTAAATTAGTATCAGTTTAACCACTATTTCATTGACTAAAACCTGACTATGAAATTAATGAAATGAATACTGCTGTATGGTTGATTAATAATAATCTTACTGCTAAAATGTCAGTTTTAGTCTAAAACTAGACTAAAATGTTGAGACTTTTAGTCGACTAAAACTTGACTAAAACTAATTAGGATAAGGTTGACTAAATATGATAAAAAGCTAAGACTAAGACTGAAATGAAAAAAGCTGACAAAATTAACCCGAAACCCTACAAGATCTTGCAAAAAAGCAATTAATGGAAAATTTTTTATAATTATTTATTTAGGCCAAAGGGGTCATGTGATGCGATTTCTGTTTTTCCTTTTCTTTAGTGTGTTATGTAGGAATGAGGAATCATTGTTAAGATTTAAGAACAGCAAAACCCAGAAGTTTGAATTTGAATTTTAAAGTATTGTGTCTTGTGTGTGTGTGTGTGTGTGTGTGTGTGTGTGTGTGTGTGTGTGTGTGTGTGTGACAGAGAGAGAGAGAGAGAGAGAGAGAGAGAGAGACAGTGTCACTCACAGTGGAGTCAGCTTTCTTAATCGCGGCTTGTGTACTGCAAAAACATACGATCTTCATAACTGTGACCCCTTGAAAGCATTTTTTCCAAATAATATTTCTAAATACTATATAATTATATACTCCAAAGCCTCGTCTTGCACAGTACTCACTGAAGTTCCACTACTGGTTAAAGGTAAAACTGGCCTTCATTAGATCAGTTCACTCTGTGATAATGGTGTGAGTCATTACTTAGGGACCCAGAAAAAACAAGATGTAGATTTATGAGTCTAATGTTGCGGTCTGAGTCCCTGGAAAAATGAACTCTACGCCCTTCTCTGAAGTGCATTATAAGTGAGATTGGGAAGACATAGAGGAAGTGACTGTTTAACGCAGCAAGGGTGATATCATCTATTTGAATTGCTTAAGATCTTTAATGATATAATGCTGAAGGAAAGGTACAATTCATATTCCTTTATTAAATAACTTTCAGTGTAATTTGAATTATTTCTGTGAAGACGAAATTTCACAAACAGTGTGAGTGAATCACAGCATGCTCTCTCTCCCTCTCAAAAGGCTTTAAATGACCATCGCATCTCCACTATAAGCGAGCAGCACAGTTGACACAGGAATTATCACTTGCACAATCGAGGCATGATAAAAATAAGGCTTCAAAAAGATTGGTATCTGTGAACTATCAACAGATACTGCTTCTTGTGATCGGCTCCAAAAATCCTGATCTGAGTACCTTTATTACAAAAATTGTACAGACTGACCTTAAATTAAAAGTAAAATAATAATAATAATAACAATATATACTTTGTTAACTGAAATAATGTTAATAATCAAAATTACTACAAACTATTACCATTATAATATCCTGACAACCACCTAAAAAACAGTTCTAATGAGAATGGATCAAAGTTCACCTTCAAAGTACCTCTTCCACGAACTGAGAAAAATGCTAATATATATAAAGTGCACATAGTGCCATAAACCAACACAAAACAGCATGATACCACATAGCATAAAACAATCCAGTAAACATTCATTTAACAACATGAAATGTGAAATAAAACCCTAACTGACATAAACAATTATTTAAATGAAAAAATATAAAATGTGAGGTGTCCCTTTCTCTAAGTGAATGTGGATTTACAGTTTTTCCACAGTAAATTATAAGAGCGTTTGTACAGTTTTTGAAATTGAAAAAATAACATTTAACAGCATTTTACTCTAAAATTACATGACCTTTCCCATTAGATCTAATACAGTTCTGAGTAAGAGAAAATACTGTTAAATAATTAACATGTTTTTACTGTAGCATAGAAGCATTTACAGTAAAGATGATCCCTTTTTTTTTACAGTGTTAAGTTCTTCCTAGCAATGAACACTTTAAAAGGGAAACAAAAGAAGCAGCTTTTCAGATACACATGACTGAAGAAACAAAGAATGAAGATATGGAGCACTAATAATTCCAATCATAAAAATTATTTATATTTTCCTTCTTTTTTTTTTTTTTGGACCAAAGAGTACAGGGAGAGCAGGCATCCACATATGTTCACCACATATGGGAACCAAAATTCAAGCATGCACTTCTTATGACATTTTTGTAAATGTGTAATTTGATTTACATTTTACATATATATATTACAAATCTTCAAAATAAGTGGTAGGAAGTATAAATCTCGTAACCCATAATTTCTAAGTTGTCTATCTCTCCGGGTCATCGTGCAAAACTGAAACTGATCTAATCTAATCTGGAGTGTAAAGCAAAACTCCATGAGGCGACATGAAAGACAGAAGCGAAAATGCAGCGACCAACTAGAGGCGCAGGACGAGACGCCGCAGTTCACCGTCGCGCGCGAGGAGGATTCCCTCGGCCATATACTGGAAGCGGTGACGTCATGACGCAGAGGTGGGGAATCCCCCAGCAATTAGCGCGTGAGAAAAAAAAAACACGACAACCGGTGCAACTGCTAGAATTAAATCCTAAAACATAAAAGCTGCCAAATTGGGATTTAAAGAGCTGTTTTTATTCTGGGTCGGCGGGCATAAATCCAATAACTGCAACAATAACGAGAAGTGAAAATAAGAGAGGTTTATTAGGCTATTCTATGATTGTTCTTTGTTTTCTCTTTCGTTTAATGTATATCCTTAATTGCCTCACCCTATTTATTTTATGTAGTTTAATTTTTTGAATGTACTTTGGTCGGTTTGGCAATGTTGTAAATAATGACAAACATGCTAGTATTAGTATTATTGTATTATTACCACATTATTATTGTATTATTGATTCTAACTCAGAGTATAAAGGTATTTTATGTATTTACACTTGGTCCTTTCTCACGTCATAGTTTTATTAACCTCACCCAATTTAATGTTAATATTGTCTACTTGGTACTACAAGCACACTGTGGCATTACTGTAAGATGCTGACAGCCAGGTCAAATAAGGCTTTATTGACTGACTCCGAGGAGAAGAAGACGTACAGGAGAGACGACAATAAGGCATCTATAAACCTGCTATGACATAACCAAGAATCTGCATTCAAGATGAATCAACGAAATAAAGCAAAACAGGTAAAAAAAAAAAAAAAAAAAAAAACCTTTGACATCAAGTTACACAACATGCATTCAAGCGATAAGGAAAACTTTGTTTCTTCGGATTCGTATCTTGTATTGTTTAAGGAATTCGTAACATATTAAATGTTTGTGAAACCAAGTCAGCCAAATAACTATTATCGTCTTGTCATGTCACAGTGACATTCGTCTATGTTCATGTAACGGCTCAGATGAAACAATGTGTGTACATTATTTCCGTCACGAGCGCATCCCGTTCTCGGTATCTAGCAGCAAAGATTGTTATCGATACATCAGCGCAAACTGATCTGAAGCAACACTGCAAAACATCATCTGACACTGTTACTCGTGTACGATCTTCACAGAGACAGAGCTGCGCCAAAGTGCCTTTCTTCACTGCCTTACAAAGCGACGTGGCTGGACAACTTACCCCTCTAAGTGTCGTTCAAGGTTTCTGAAAAAACGTCCCCCGCCGATACAAGCACAATCAACACGTTATAGACTTTACTAACTACCGTTTAAGAGTTTATAAGCTTTTCTAAAAATATCTTTACCAACTTTTCCGTCACTACAAACACGCAAGCTACAGTGGTCTATGCGAAAAAGGGCTGCACATTTCCAGTTTCTCATTGATTGACAGGACTTTGACGCTCTCACGGACGAGTTCAGGATTTTGTCCAATCGCTGAACTCGAACGACGCAAAGGAGGCGGGACATAGAACAAGCGCGCTCGAGTCCGCCTGTGTTTATGGCCCTGACTCGGCAGGCTGTTCCGACCGCTCTGGCCTCCCTCGTCACGCGCTGTTCTGAAACCAGGCACGGCGGGGGGAGGGCGAGTTTCTAGAACAGCAAGCCTGGAAGTCATCTGAATTACTGGCAGTACCTACGTCATCTCAACTTTTAATTCAGAGGATGTAAAAAGTGTACTGTCGTGACGTTTGCTCTAATCTTTTCGATCGTTTTTTATAACACTGCACGTTTAAGTGTGTCACTGGCCACAAATCACACAGCGAAACTAAATGAAGTTAATTTTCACTATATAAAACACAATATAACGCAAAGTGCGGTTTATTAATTCATTTTAAATAGAGCATTTCAACTCAGCTCAAATATTATGTATGAAGCATAACAAATAATTACATATTGAATCATTAAATATCAAAACACATTTAATTATTTATTATTATTATTTATTTATGAGACTGAAAACATTTATTGCTGCAAATGCAATCATTTTCTAAACAATATGGCTTAGCAAACAAAATATCAATAAAGATACTGGACTATAGTTTTTTAACTAGAGATATTCAGTTTGTAGCCCCAAAACCAGAAACAGTATCAGCTGTTTTACAGTATATGGGTTCCTACAGGAATTTCTAATGGGTTTTTAGTGTAGCAGTGGTTTCAAAATTCATGTTTCAGGTGTGACACTGTCTGTAATTTATGGAACAAAAGTAAAGTCTCTTCAGGTAATGTTAACCACAGTCCTTTCTTACTCAGAAATAAAAAAAAATATTGTTAAAAACCCTCTGAAATTCCCAAAGGAAACCCTGGATTCACCTACAAATTGACATCATGATTGAGCAGCTCTGTTGTGTTTACTCACACATTTCAAAGGAACTTTGTCTTTGATTTCCACAGTCCAGAAGTTCCAGTGCAAGTTCAGGAAGCTCTTGGCTTTTTTTTTCTGGTCTCTCAGTGTTGTCTTTAATGCCAAACAGGAACTCACACTGACAAAACATTCATATACGATGCTGTGTCAAGAAATTATTCTGGAAACTACACATCACATTTGTAGCATTAATACTGAAATGAAGGCCTCATGAACATATTTTCACAGCGTCTGTTTTTTCTTAAGTTAAAAACTCACTTGGGTTAAGAACAGAAAAACATATACAGTGAATAATGTCAACATTTCAGTCTTTCACTAAATAATGACAGAATTTACATTGATGTACGAGTTATATCTTTAACAAAATACTTTTTACGCTCTTGCACAGATCCGTTAAAGATCTCAGAGGCCTGCTGCAATTAGGCCTGTTGCTCACTAAATATAGCACTTCCTCAAGTTTTATTTTAGAAATACAACGTTGTTTTGTTATGTCAACCACTGAAGTGGACGACAATGATGATAGAAGCAGAATAAAGAACAAGGGAATAATGAACATGTATTTACTGTCATTTCTTGATTCTCGGCACATGTCACACTGGTGTGAATAAAATCCCCAAACATTCATTTGATCTGCTTATTCTACAATGACTTACATTTGAAACATCCTAATTTAAGTCACATCTACAAAATGGTTGACTTCATAATATGGTTCAGTAATTTGGAAAGTCACACATATGATTAATAACCAATGTATGCACCCCATATTTAACAGTTTTATGTATTCAGACAAAACAAAACTCATGCACACATTCCTCACTGCCACTACAAGCCTCACGTGTTTTTGTCTCCACATATGTCCAGGTAGCAAGTTCACACACAGCTTAAACAGCACAGAGAAAAAATAGCAGATAAACATCAGCTCAGTGGGTTCTAATTAGTCTTTTTTTCTGTAAACACACAACCACCTGTTCGTCTGAGACACTGATGGAAAACACAGATGTGCAAGTCTATACTGCATCTCACACATTTATATTACAAACAGTTTCGTGTAATGAACAATATCGACAAATCTGATATATATCCAAAGAGACTGCTAACTATTTGAGTGAAAAATTTTAATATCTGTTCCATTATTAAGATATCAAGAAAAAACGTTAATCTTATTATAGAGGTGTTAATAAATAAAACATACACACACATATGTATGTAGATAGTGCTATGTCTATTCCCCAGTCTCTTTCTTTGTCTTCTGCCGTCTTCTGTCCCCCATTTGGAAAAGCACTCTCCTTAATCAGATTCCTCTCATTGATTATTCAATGTATTCCCTCTACGACCAACACAACACCACCGAGGACAGATAACAGACAGAGAGAGCATGAGGGAAGAAGCAGAGGAAAAAAACAGCATAAAGAGAGAGCAGTCTGTATACTGTAGTAATGCATTATACCTTATTCTTGTTCAAACATGGCACATCTAACTTTAGAAAACAAGCTTTTCAATTTTTTTGTGTAGTACTTCATTACATTATAAAGAATGTATTTGGGTGCTTTTGAAACCTTTACGTTAAATTATGGATTCACTTATAAATGTATTAATCTCTGGTCTTAAGATCTGAGAAAAACCAGCTTTATATAACTGACCTCATGTAACACGTGGGAAAGTTACACTTTGGTTTTTCTATTTAACCCTATAAAGCCTACTCTATATGCAAATTTTAAGGCCTATAAATTATCAACATGATATAGATATGGTATTGCTGTGTGTGTGTCTAAACCATCAGTCAGTGGTCCATGTCTGTTCACCACAATGTTACTTTTCACTACTGCACACCAGAGCAATATAACAGACGCTAATGATCTACAGCGTGCAGCTTCTGCTCAGGTCAGTAAATACAGAGAATAAGAGACAGACAGAGAGAGAGAGACTCTTAAAAAAAAGTAATGAAACGTTTTAGCATTTAGGTTCTCCATACCCAAACATTTTGTTTCTTAAATAAATAAAGCAAGCCTCAGGTCTCACAGCAGAAAGGAGGACATTTTTATTTGTTTTTACAATCAATCTACGCCTAAAATCCATTTCTACAGCCACAAATCAAGGATAGCAGCAGAGCCATAAGCAGCTTCATTCAGACCTTCACGTAATACTATATTCGTGTATATATGAAAGTTAATAGCCTTACTTTGAACTTGTTAAAGTGTATATATTCAAACAAGGCAAACAGTCAAATGAATATAACTCAAAATGAATAAAACTGATATTTCACTTGATCTTATAGGCTTTAAGAGCTTATTCTTTACATATATAGATAAAATATTACATTACACCATCTCTGGATGTCATTTGAAGCAATGAGTAATTTCCATAAAGTCTGAGTCAGAGAGTGAAGCATTTAAAACCTTTGGAGCTTGGATTACATTCAGATCGGTGTTTACACCATAAAACAGCTCCCCAGAATCCACGTCATTACTGAAACCTTCAGTTTTCAAAGAAAAAAGTCCAGTCAGTAGTTATTTGCAACGGTTTCTTTCCATTTTCACTTTAATTAGAATATTTTTCTATTTACCTTCCCTCACAACAATATTTCCAACAGACAACATACTTTCCAGCACCCTGAAGTTTTCCCTTTCAACGGCTTCCAACAGTTCATTCATGACATTAAAACAAAGCCCAGATGTTCTACAAGACGCATAGAGCCTGCTTTTAATTCATACTGTTGAAATAAGCAGACATCACGTCACATGATAGTACAAAGAACACAAGGTGTTCATGAAATATAGGCACTTTAATATAAATATATATTGGACACATTTGGCTGCACCCGGGTAGCCTTGATTACAAATGAATAAATTAAAATTAAATGTCTAATACAGAAACTAATTGCCATGAGAGTGTTTATGAAAATATGATTAGATTTTAAATGTAAATTAAGTCTTGGGAATCAAATTTGAAATGATTTGATCTTTTTTATTTGACACAAAATTAACCAGTAATCAATGTAAAAATTTACAATTGAACAAAATAAAATAAAACAAAAAATGCAACCTTGGGGTTGAGAGGATAGTAAGAAACAGACAAACCAAATGTTCAGCCAAAGGTCCAGTCGACTTCATTTGCTCTTTATTCCGACCTCAAGCACATCTCGGTTCCCTACATCCTTTTAGCCTGATTTATCTCCAGACCTCCACATTATTTTTCCCAGCGCTCAGCATGTTGGATTTACTGGCCAGCTTTCTCCCTCGGCCTCACCGTCTCCTGAAACGCCAGCCGTGATTGATCAGATGCCTCTAGTAAGGCCTCCATCTCCAGGCTGTCAAGATTGACCAGGACACTCTCCTCCACCCTGGACACTAGACCTCCTTCCTCCTGCACCTCCTCATTCTGCTCCACCTGCTCCTCCTCCTCCTCTTCCTCTGGTTCTGGTGTGGGTTCGATCTCACCCTCACGGATCTTCTTGACGTGGAAGGTGAAAGGTGGTACACGGTAGGTGGTTGATTTGGAGCGGGCGTAGACGGTGTGATCGGGCGTCAGTGACTTCTTCATCTTCTCTCTGGAGCTGCGGATCTTCTCGCGGCGTTCAGTGTTAGGCGTCATCTTTGTTCCTAGCTTACCCATCTTCTTGCCCAAGCTCTTCTTGGTCTTCTCAAGGTTCTCTCGGGTTCTCTGACGTGTCTTTTCCAGGTTCTCTTTAGTTCTCTGTCGGGTTTTCTCCAGATTCTCCTTGGTTTTCTGTCTGGTCTTCTCCATCTGCTCCTTGCTGAAGGCTACCTTCAGCTTGTCCACCTTCTGGAGGCCGCTGCGTTTGATGCGTTCAGCACGAGATTCCTCTATGATCTCCTCAACCTCAACTTCCTCTTCAGTGCCATGGTCTTCCTCTGCTCCTTCACTCAGCACCTGCTCTCCTTCCTCTCCAGCAGCCACTGGCTTCTTAGAGACCTTCACAGGTTTTACCTTGTCCTGAGAGTAAAGGGGAGAAAAATTAAGGAACTAAGATTAGATTAGACCAGACAAATCAGAATATTTTTTAACTTCCAGATCTGAATCTAAGCAGTTGGTATTAAATTAGGCATGAATAGCATCATTTCTTACCACAGAGAATCAAGGAAATTTTCACTTTCATTATTAAAGTCAGACAAAAAGTACTGAATATAAAAAACAAATGTTCAAATACATGTTTCATAAGAGCATACTCAACAGGCTTTGTTCCTGTCCATAATACTCAGGGGGGTTCATGACTCTTTATACCAGGGCTTTTCGACTAGTTTCTTTAGAGAGCCAGAAAACAGGGGTGTCAATGGGGGGAGTCCAGTATCGGAGCAATATTTGTCCCTGATTTCATTTAAAAAAATAACACATGTTTTCAACAAAACAGACAAACAATTGACTAAGTATTAGTATTACGATGGTATTATTGCAGTGTTCGTTTTGTTTTTTTGACCGATTGCTTTGGATTCTTTTTTCTTGGTGGAAAATGGAAACCAGGTTGGTTATCTTATATGCCTAACAAAATTATAATGACAGGATGTATGGAAATAAAATATGAATTGGGGTTAAAATTATTTTAACTTAACTTTTAACGCTGACTTCATCATGAAACTAATATCGAATAAGAGTTTACAGATTGTTTTCTGGCTTCATAACCAGTTGGTCTTCATTCCTGCACAAGAATTATCATCGCTCTAAATTGTTACCCCAAACTTGTTCTTAACATGGTGTTTGAGTCATTCAGTCCTCATTTGCAGGTGATGCGGTTATATGAAATTCAGGACATGATATAACTCGTCTCAGCACTGGGAAAGATAATCACCATGAGCACAGCTGGAGGAACTTTGTAGTAAGATAAAAAAAAAAAAACGATGTCTATGCAACTAGAATGAGAAAATGTCAATGTGAATCATTTTAAATATGGTCCGTTATTAAAACCTAATGGACTCCACAGACGAATATAGCCCTCCCTCTAGGGGGCGCTGTAAATGCGATGATTCACATGTAAATAAGGAAAAACGCTTAGCAAAACAAAATAGTTTGGTTTAAAAATTTTAATTAATAGATATATAAATTACAACTATATATATATATATATTATAACGTTTTAGATGTTCAAAACTAGTGTGTAGTGTCACAGACACGTGCACACACACACACACACACACACTGCTCTGGTGCATTGGTGCATATACAATTTTAGAACTGTTAACAAAATTTGAAAGAGATATAAATAGCATGTTTTATCATTGTGCAGTTTAAATGTTAAATTGCATTTCAGGGTTGAAGTAAACAGCACTGGCTCACCCAGAGAAACAAAGTCTTATGGAAGACTAAAATAATAAAAAGCTCTTATTCAGTCTCTTTTGCACACTCAACTAGGGCCAGGTGAGCAATTCAAAGAGATTTATCACACAAAAAAAGAAAAGAAAAAAAGGTAAGAAAAGCATCACAGAATTCCCCCTAGAGAACTTTTTGCAAATAAATACACTCACTCAAGCACAAACACAACAATGCAAAGCCAACTATTGGAGTGAGACATCAGACACCATCTGAGCCACAAAAACGTTCCACTCAGCTTGTAAGTTATCATATGTTATTTAATCATAAGCCAATGTAAAGACAGTTGGATTATTCCTTCTCTTGATCATAATGGCTGTATCCTAAAGTACAACACACCCTCTGGTGGTCAAAAAAAAGAATTGACACTATGCAGTGCTCTCCTTAAAATTGCCAAAATAATCATCTTTCTGTCATCCCCGAATCCAGTGTTTCTTCCTCTGGCCCAGTATCAATGAAAGTCCTCGTAAAATGTTCTGGTTGTGAAGGCTGATGATGTATGTATGCGTTTATTTTAAGCTGCCATTTCCTCTCTTTGTATTCCATCTGTCTCATTCCCTGAACAGTGCTCATTTATTCAATCATTAATCACCTATTACTGTATCACTTTTCCATCCTGCAGCCTAATGAGTAAACACTGATGCTCACCATGGTAACTGCATCCACTGACTGACTCACAGACTGCTCAGAAGACCTGCAGGTACTGTGCTGGGTGTGTGTGTGTGTGTGTGTGTGTGTGAGAGAGAGAGAGAGAGATAGAGAGAGAGAGAGAAACACAACAGACACCTAATAAACATCCCAGATAATCTGCATTGGGGTAGATATGAGCTTTACTTTATGTCTTTGCTGATTTTAGTGATGCCTCCATTTGAGTTTAGCAGCTACTGTTTTCCATTCATTTGCATAGTCAAAAATGTCCGTATGTTGATCCCAAAAAGTTAGTTCTTATGTGAACCTGGGTTGGATAAACACCCTAAAACTCCAGAACAAGCCAGAATATAGAGGTCCGGATATGTCTGCGGTGTTTCACAATGCTGGAAATGTGCAGTGATCATTGCACATTCACTGCAAACACTCAATTCAAACAGCCAAAGCCAACAGAGAGAACTCAGTGTAAACACACACAGAATTACTGAGAATATATGTCAATACTGGGGAGGAAATCACGTAACTGGAAAGATCCTTTTTCCATAACAATTTGCTGGACCACAACAAATCCCAGTAACATGTCCTGGTGAATAATATAGATTTAAGGAATACTGCATGTACTGTATTATATTCTGTGGTTGAATCACAGATGTTAATGATTAAGATGACAGATTAGCAACTGCTCCTAATTATTACCATGTATGTCTCCATGTTCTCTGTATTAGTATTTGAATTATTTTAATTTATATTACTCAAAATAAATAGAATGATCAAATCAGTCTATTTTAGATAGCAGCAATTATTTGTATTTATTAATTATTATCTGAATTACTAAATCCATAAACAGAGCCTGTATTAAACAGAAAACAGAAACCAAAAATAACTAGTCAGATACTGACTGAAATGAGGGTTAGCACTAAATAAATATCTGCAACTGCCATGATTTCTCTTATAAAGAAACAGGCCACTTTTTATGTAAACCACTGTCAAAATCAGTGAAATCATTACATTTCTTACCAGAGAGAAATAATAAAGATCATACTGTGTATTGTGGCCATTACTGGAACATACAGTATTGTTCAAAATAATAGCAGTACAATGTGACTAACCAGAATAATCAAGGTTTTTAGTATATTTTTTATTGCTACGTGGCAAACAAGTTACCAGTAGGTTCAGTAGATTGTCAGAAAACAAACAAGACCCAGCATTCATGATATGCACGCTCTTAAGGCTGTGCAATTGGGCAATTAGTTGAAAGGGGTGTGTTCAAAAAAATAGCAGTGTCTACCTTTGACTGTACAAACTCAAAACTATTTTTTACAAACATTTTTTTTTCTGGGATTTAGCAATCCTGTGAATCACTAAACTAATATTTAGTTGTATGACCACAGTTTTTTAAAACTGCTTGACATCTGTGTGGCATGGAGTCAACCAACTTGTGGCACCTCTCAGCTGTTATTCCACTCCATGATTCTTTAACAACATTCCACAATTCATTCACATTTCTTGGTTTTGCTTCAGAAACAGCATTTTTGATATCACCCCACAAGTTCTCAATTGGATTAAGGTCTGGAGATTGGGCTGGCCACTCCATAACATTAATTTTGTTGGTTTGGAACCAAGACTTTGCCCGTTTACTAGTGTGTTTTGGGTCATTGTCTTGTTGAAACAACCATTTCAAGGGCATGTCCTCTTCAGCATAGGGCAACATGACCTCTTCAAGTATTTTAACATATGCAAACTGATCCATGATCCCTGGTATGCGATAAATAGGCCCAACACCATAGTAGGAGAAACATGCCCATATCATGATGCTTGCACCTCCATGCTTCACTGTCTTCACTGTGTACTGTGGCTTGAATTCAGAGTTTGGGGGTCGTCTCACAAACTGCCTGTGGCCCTTGGACCCAAAAAGAACAATTTTACTCTCATCAGTCCACAAAATGTTCCTCCATTTCTCTTTAGGCCAGTTGATGTGTTCTTTGGCAAATTGTAACCTCTTCTGCACAGGCTTTTTTTTAACAGAGGGACTTTGCGGGGGATTCTTGAAAATAGATTAGCTTCACACAGACGTCTTCTAACTGTCACAGTACTTACAGGTAACTCCAGACTGTCTTTGATCATCCTGGAGGTGATCATTGGCTGAGCCTTTGCCATTCTGGTTATTCTTCTATCCATTTTGATGGTTGTCTTCCGTTTTCTTCCACGTCTCTCTGGTTTTGCTCTCCATTTTAAGGCATTGGAGATCATTTTAGCTGAACAGCCTATCATTTCTTGCACCTCTTTATAGGTTTTCCCCTCTCTAATCAACTTTTTAATCAAAGTACGCTGTTCTTCTGAACAATGTCTTGAACGACCCATTTTCCTCAGCTTTCAAATGCATGTTCAACAAGTGTTGGCTTCATCCTTAAATAGGGGCCACCTGATTCACACCTGTTTCTTCACAAAATTGATGACCTCAGTGATATAATGCCACACTGCTATTTTTTTGAACACACCCCTTTCAACTAATTCAACTAATTGCCCAATTGCACAGCCTTAAGAGCGTGCATATCATGAATGCTGGGTCTCATTTGTTTTCTGAGAATCTACTGAACCTACTGGTAACTTATTTGCCACGTAGCAATAAAAAAATATACGAAACACCTTGATTATTCTGGTTAGTCACATTGTACTGCTATTATTTTGAACAATACTGTATAACCCGATACTAAGGCGGAAAGTGCCAAACCGTATCAATACGCACAGCAAAGTCCAATTTTAGATAGATTCTTGTAGATATAACAATTTTAATTATTGTAAATGCAACAATTTTAGCAAACCAAATGCCTAGAGTTGAGTCACTGGGTACAAGGTTTAATCCAGAGACCAAAATGAACACTTACAGAGCACCAAAGTAAAGAAAATGTTTGCCAGTTGGCTGGTGTCTTAACACATGGTTCAAATGTACCTTTTCCAGGGTGTTTAAACCTTCACCCTGGCTATACGTTTTAGTTGACTAAAGCAAAATTGCAGCAAAATCACAATTGGTTTTTATGTTTTTGGGAAAGATGCACGTTTTATAAAATACAATGACCTGCACTGATAACTATTATTAACAGAAATAATGGAAAATGCAGTTACATGGCTGATAAGAAATACTTATGGCCAGTAAATTCTCAGTTCACTCAAAAAGTTAATTTTGGATCCTGGCTGCAATTATGTAGTACCGGCAAAAGCAATAGTACAAATACAGTAACCATAAACACCACATTAATGCTGCTGCCAGTGTGTCTGGTGCCATGTAATACCCTCAAACTCCTGCTCCAAAGCTCTAGGCTAAAGAGAATGTCAGTCCACACCATATATATATATATAGAAGGATCCCCATCTACCCATTTAAAAAGGCAAACAATTACCCAGATTAACAGCGATCTGTGGAAAATGGCACCATGACAACCATTACCAAGAAAGCAAGAAAAAACATTTGGTGCAGTCGTTCGCATGACATATACAGCTAAACAAAATCAGCCTGTGATGAGTAGATAACAGCTGTTTGTTTGTTTGTGTGTGTGTGTGTGTGTGTTTGTGTGTGTCAGAGGCATGATGTTGAAAGGCATGTGAAGGTAGAAGCAATGGGCAGCTGTTGACTTCTCCTGGGTTCAGAGCAGCAGCTGTACAGCAGAACTCCTAATGAGAAAATAAAAAATAATAACTTTAACCATGACTTTAGAATGGGTTTTGTGACAGGTAGTACAAAATTACAATCTGTCTTTTCTGCATGAGAGACAAGATCTTTGTCGTGCCAGTCAGGACACCAGAACCACAGGTGCACACGCACGTAGTATTTCAAGGTTAAGACGCCATTAACAAAGGAATAAAACAAGCACAACAACACACACCACTGAATCGGTCTCTCGCTGGCTAAAGGTTATATTAAACTACTGCGGCTGAAACAGGAGCCATCTGCTGTTTTTATATATCTGACAGCTTCATAATGTCAAAGAGGTACAGGCTTTTCAACCATTAACTTCCTTATAAATAGAGAAAGAGAGATGGGCAGTATTTATTTAAATGTATTTATAATGCGTATTTGACTAATTTAGAGTATTCTGTCATTTGTATTTTGCATGAAAAAAAAAGAAAATTTTATGTAATTTGTCATTGAATTCTTTGAGAGAAATTTGAAATGCTTAAAATACTTAATCAAGGTCATTTTATTCTCAGATAATACAATATCTGTCTTCACCTGTATTAACAGTACTGCCAACTATAGCCTATCAGCACAATTTATCCGGCTTGTCCTTGGGGTGTGCGCGGGGAGGTCTCCCCTTCCCTACCGCCACCACCCAAAAAAAAGAAAATCGTAGCGTAAGCAGAGGAAGGAAGGATCACGATACGTCTCTTCAGTGCTTTCCTTGAGGTGGCCTCCACACTCGACGGGTAACCTACAGGCCCGGCGTCCTGCTGGGACCGTGAGTTCAAAGACCACCAGTCATAGGGAGCGCCCGTCTATGGTTACAACCCCCCTTTTTTCACAAACTGTGACACGTTGCAAGGCCTCAAATTTGCATGCCTGTCTGAGGGTCGCTTTCCCATTGATTGGGCCCTCTGAGACTTGTGGCTAGAGGATTGGAGGGGTTTGGGGGTTTCCCCATCCCTCTCTGTCCTTCGAAATGCAGACCACCTTGGGTCGCATCCCCTTGCCCCGCCAAGTCCTTCTCCAGGGGGAGAAGGCAGCTAGGAGAAGTTCCTTCTCCAGAGCTGCCACTGGGTCTGAACCCCCTCCACTGCCGTCATGGGGGTCAGACCGGGGGACGGTGGTGCATTGGGCCCCAGCTGGCGAACCTCTCTTAAGGACAGCCTCCCTGTCTCAACTCCATCTCGCTTATAAATTCAGAATAGATGAGATGACCCGCTGAATTTAAGCATATTACTAAGCACAGGAAAACTAACAACTAACAAGTATTCCCTCAGTAGCGGCGAGCGAAGAGGGGAGAGCCCAGCCACGGGGCAAGGGAAAAGACCACTCTCTCTGCTCAGGCCACAAGTCCTTCTGATGGAGGCTTAGCCCATGGATGGTGTGAGGCCGCTAGCAGTGTCAGTTTGCTTGTGATTACAGCCCAAAGTGGGTGGTAAACTCCATCCTAAGGCTAAATACCGGCACAAGACCAAGTCAACAAGTACCATGAGGGAAAGTTGGAAAGAACTTTGTAGAGAGAGTTCAAGAGGGCCATGAAATTGTTAAGAGGTAAACAGGTGGGGCTAATTATGCATTAAAATATATACTATCAGATATTGCTCACTAATTTAATAACAGTGTTATAATTTGAATAAACTTCATCTGTCGACATGATGTCGGTGAATCACACTGGCCGTTGCTCGCTCGCATTACTCGACTGCGTGCAAGAGCATGAACAATACGTTTCTGGCCTCAGTTCAGTTAATGGCCATTGGTGTTGCTTGTGTGACGGCCCTTGTGTGATTAATTATCTTTGTTCTGTTGAGGTGATCGCTGATTGGGTGCACCTGGAACCTGTGAACTAGTGAAGATAAAGCTCCACTTGGTCAAACTACTCGGGAGGTCTCTTCTCTGCAATCCAGATGTCATCCATGGCCTGATCACGCCGACTACTATATTTTGTTTGGGTTTATTTGTGTTACGGAGACTTACCGTCTGCATTCAAATAGTTATGTTTGGTGACTCTTTTGTTAAATAAATCACTTTTTGATTATTTATGCTGCCTCGTTCCCTTTTCTGTCATGACCCTTGAGCCAGGTTGTGACAAAATGGGGGCTCGTCTCGGTCTTAGAATTCAGGCAATTTAATAAGATGTCAATGTTTAATATGTAGGCCTATGTATAAGGTTCTAGTTGTTGGGAGCGTGGCAGCTTGTGCGAATGGTAAGAAGTTTGTTTTACTTTGGTAATTGTTTGTTTGCTCATTTGTTCATTTGGGGTAGTGTTGTAGTGATTTGTTTGTTGGTTGAGCAGGGTAAGTGAAGGTTGGTTTTGGCATTTGAAAACTTGTAGGTGATTGTTTCTTTTACAGTTTTCAAAAGTGGTTGGAGTTTTCTCTTGTAGGCTGTAGCGACGGTCCACTTTTGGGCTTGTTGTGCGGGTCCTTGGTAGTGTTGTGGCGAACGTGGGTGAAGCTTTTAGCTTGGGAGCATGTCCATGGTTTTGGGAGGGTCGCTAGCATGCTAGTTGCTCTTCCAAGCCAGTGGTCATTAGTGCATAAATACCCACCACAAGTAGCTGCATGAAGACTAGGGATGAGTTAGTTAGCTGGGTTGATCAAGATAGCGGGAAAACTCCATACCATTTGAGGTTTAGTCCTTTTAGTACACACGAGGAAGCTACATTGTCTTGCTGGGTCTGTTGCTGTGGTTTTGATGTGCCAATTGTTATAATGGCAGATTGTGATGCATTTATTGCAGCGCCGTCTGAAGAGGCGTTGGAGCGTTGTACTAGAGAGCAGCTACTGAAGATTGCAGAGCACTTCTCTATAGTGGTAGGGGACAAACGCCTTAAAGAGAACATTAAGGTAGTTTTGAAGTCTGAGTTGAGGGAGAAGGGTGTGTTGGCTGTAGACGAGAAAGATGATTCTCCAGTTTCTGCTGGCGTACTTATCCAGACTCAAGGCTTAACATTTGACCAACAGAAAGAACTGTTGTTGATTCAGCTTGATCATGACAAATGTAAACATGAGTTGCAAATTAAACAGCAGATTGAGGTGGAGAGGATTCGGCAAGAAATCGAGCAGGCCAAATTAGATTTAGAAGGGCGCCGATTATCTTTGGCAAATAATAGTAAGGGGTCCACTGAAGATCAGAGTGTGCAGTTGTCTAGAACTGGGTGTTCCTTTGATATTAATAATTTAAGACTACTGCCACAGTTTAATGAAAAAGACCCGGATACTTTTTTTATATTATTTGAGCGTGTTGCTAAAGCTAGAGGTTGGCCTGAAGCAGATTGTGCTTTGATGCTTCAGTGTGTGCTGACAGGACGAGCGCAGGAAGCTTATTCATCCTTGAGCGCAGAAGATAGCTCTAGCTTTGTAAAAATCAAGTCTGCTGTGTTAAAGGCGTATGAGCTGGTACCAGAAGCGTATCGCCAACGTTTTAGGTCCTGGGAAAGACGCACTGGTCAAACTTATATGGAGTTTGCTCGAGACGTAACTGGTCATTTTAAACGTTGGTTGGATGCGCTGGAGGTCACTACTTTTGGGCATCTGTGTGACCTTGTTGTTTTGGAGCAGTTCAAAAACATGCTTCCTGGCTATATTGCAACATATGTTAGTGAGAGAAAGTGCGTCACGGCGGCAGGTGCGGCTGAATTAGCAGATGAGTATTTGTTACTCCATAAAGGGAGTTTTAGAGGGCGTGCTATAACATGTGAGCATTCTTGGAGAGCTGGTGCACCGAAGTTAGAAGCAGTATCGCGAGGTAATGTTGACACTAACTGTAACTACTGTCATGAAGAGGGTCACTGGAAGGCTGATTGTCCGCTGCTGCATTTTAGAAATAAAAAAGTATTATCTAAGGTTAATCCTGTGGCAGCCGCGGCACCGGTTGTTACGGACTGTGTGTCTGAGTTACTTACAACAGAGCTTGAACTGGATGTCTTGGCAGCTTATGCCCCTTTTATAAGAGATGGGTTTGTGTCACTGGTAGGAAGTGAGGTTAGGGTTCCAGTAAAAATTCTGAGGGACACAGGGGCCTATGACTCTTATATTGTGGGATCTGTGTTGTCATTGTCAGAAGAAACTGACACGGGTGAATGCATACTAAGTCGTGGTATGGGTTTAACTGTTTTACCCATACCGTTACATAAGTTGATCTTGGACTGTGAACTGGTAAAAGGAGAGGTAAATGTAGGAGTACGTCCAGCGTTGCCCATTGAGGGGATTCATTTCATTCTGGGTAACGGGCTGGCCGGTAGTCATGTTTGGGCTGACACTACTCCCTTGCCAGTCGTTGCATCTTGCCCAGTTAAGTCTGTTGTTGACCATATTGCCGCTGATTTACCTCAAGTTTTCTCAGCCTGTGTAAGTACACGAGCTATGAGTAAAGTGGAGTCTGAGAGGGAGTCTGATGAGGGTGAAGTAGAGTTCGTGACTCCATCGATGTCGGACTTTCCACTATCGGTGTCAAAAATTGAGTTGATACAGGAACAGCAAAGTGACTCTTCCCTTAAAGAAATGTTTAATTGTGTTGTATCTGCTAAGGAGATCAACAGTGTAGCAAGTGGGTATTTCTTACAAAAAGGCTTGTTGCTTAGGAAATGGTTGATTCTGGGTACTGACTTTGTTGGGGATGCTATCGTTCAGTTGGTGGTACCGACTAAATTTCGTCCCCTTGTCTTAAAAGTTGCTCATGATGAGAGTGGGCACTTTGGTGTGAAAAAGACTTATCTTAGTGTCTTGAAGCATTTCTTTTGGCCACGGTTGAAAAAAGATGTTGCAACATACATTAAGACATGTCACGTGTGTCAGTTAACGGGTAAGCCCAATCAGTATGTTAAACCTGCTCCATTACAACCCATTTTGGTTAGGAATGAGCCATTTGAGCACCTGATTGTGGACTGTGTGGGTCCGTTACCATGCTCTAAGTCTGGCTGTAAATACCTGCTGTCTGTTATGTGTCAGAATACTCGGTATCCTGCTGCATATCCATTGAGGGCAATTACCACTAAGGCGGTAGTGAAAGCTCTAAGTCAGTTCATTTCGGTCTTTGGCATTCCGAAGGTCATCCAGAGCGATCAGGGGTCCAACTTTTCTTCGCACATGTTTGGTCAAATTTTGAAATTGTTGCGTGTCAGTCATAACCAATCATCAGCCTATCATGCACAGAGTCAGGGGGCCTTGGAAAGATTCCATCAGACTTTGAAGTCTCTCCTGCGTGCATATTGCACAGAGCTGGATAGAGACTGGGAGGAGGGTCTTCCCTGGCTTATGTTGGCTGCAAGAGAAGCTGTGAGGTGATCGCTGATACTGAACTCACAAGCAAAACCGGATGCACCTGGTCTCTTACTGTCTGGCTTACCTCAGCCTCACGCTTATAATATGGTTTGAGAAGGTTGACATGACATAACTGTGTTGACTTTTTCCGTCCGGGTGTTGCTATTATATAATTCAGGTCAGACCTTCTCTCAACAACTGTATAAGGACCAGCATATTTAGCCTGAAATGGCGAGCTCACAACAGGCATCAGTGCGAGCACTTGATCTCCCGGACTAAACTCTTGATGCTCTGCACGGCGATCATAGTTATTTTTCATCTTACTCTGTGACACTTGCAATTTCTCCCTCGCCATTTCACCTGCTACAAACAAACGATGTTTAAAGCCATTGACAAAATCAATCAAATTTCTGGGTGGTTCTGCCTCCACCAGACCATCTTTTAAAACAGCCAAGGGTCCACGCACTTTGTGTCCAAAAACCAAGTCATTAGGACTAAAACCTATACTTTCCTGCACAGCTTCTCTTGCAGCCAACATAAGCCAGGGAAGACCCTCCTCCCAGTCTCTATCCAGCTCTGTGCAATATGCACGCAGGAGAGACTTCAAAGTCTGATGGAATCTTTCCAAGGCCCCCTGACTCTGTGCATGATAGGCTGATGATTGGTTATGACTGACACGCAACAATTTCAAAATTTGACCAAACATGTGCGAAGAAAAGTTGGACCCCTGATCGCTCTGGATGACCTTCGGAATGCCAAAGACCGAAATGAACTGACTTAGAGCTTTCACTACCGCCTTAGTGGTAATTGCCCTCAATGGATATGCAGCAGGATACCGAGTATTCTGACACATAACAGACAGCAGGTATTTACAGCCAGACTTAGAGCATGGTAACGGACCCACACAGTCCACAATCAGGTGCTCAAATGGCTCATTCCTAACCAAAATGGGTTGTAATGGAGCAGGTTTAACATACTGATTGGGCTTACCCGTTAACTGACACACGTGACATGTCTTAATGTATGTTGCAACATCTTTTTTCAACCGTGGCCAAAAGAAATGCTTCAAGACACTAAGATAAGTCTTTTTCACACCAAAGTGCCCACTCTCATCATGAGCAACTTTTAAGACAAGGGGACGAAATTTAGTCGGTACCACCAACTGAACGATAGCATCCCCAACAAAGTCAGTGTCAGAATCACATGAGGTAGATGGAGTGCCAGAACCAGATGACAGTTTGTTATATGGTCGTCTAAAAAATTCTGAGACCCTTCGTAACCTTGATAGTCTGTTGTTGCATTTGACTGAATCTAAGCGTGGTGAGTTGTCAGATCTGATACAGAAATATCCATGTCTGTTTGATGATGTTCCTACATGCACAAATTGGATCGAACATGATGTTGATGTTGGAAACGCACAACCAATTAAACAGCGTTTTTACCGCATGTCTCCAGAGAAACTTAAATATCTAGACTCTGAAGTTGCTTACATGTTGGAAAATAATATTGCAATCCCGTCACCTTCTAGTTGGTCTTCACCGTGTATTTTGGTTCCAAAGGCTGATAAATCGCCTAGATTTTGCACAGACTTCAGGAAGGTAAACTCAGTCACTAAACCAGATTCCTTTCCGTTGCCACGTATGGACGACTGTATAGATCAGGTTGGTTCTGCCAAATTTGTTAGCAAGTTTGACTTGCTTAAAGGATATTGGCAGGTTCCGCTGTCTGCGCGTGCTCAGGAGGTGTCGGCATTTGTTACACCATCTGGACTCTATTCTTATAGAGTCATGCCGTTTGGTTTGAGGAATGCTCCAGCGACATTCCAACGTTTGATGAATCGTGTTGTGTCAGGTTTAGAAGGTTGTTCTGTTTATCTAGATGATCTGGTTATTTATAGTGACACATGGCATGCTCATCTTAAACGCATTCGAGCTTTGTTTGACCGGTTGTCTGCGGCACGTTTGACTGTAAATTTGGCCAAGTGTGAGTTTGCGAGGGCAACGGTGACTTATTTGGGACGTGTAGTGGGGCAGGGCCATGTAGCTCCGGTCCAGGCCAAAGTCAGGGCAGTAGAACATTTTCCTAGGCCTACAACTAAAAAAGAGTTACAACGATTTTTGGGTCTCGTTGGATACTACAGGAGTTTCTGTAAGAACTTCTCTACAGTTGTTTTTCATATGACTGAGTTGTTAAAAGCTAAGGTAAAGTTTGTGTGGCCTAATGAGTGTCAGCAAGCCTTTGAGAATATTAAGTCCCTGTTGTGTTCGTCTCCTGTGTTGATAGCACCACAGTTTGATAAAACATTCATGCTCCAAGTAGATGCAAGTCAGGTGGGTGCAGGTGCTGTTTTGTTACAGGAGGATGATCAGGGAATGGTGAGACCAGTTAGCTTCTTTTCCAAAAAATTCAACCGTTATCAGCTTAATTATTCAGTGATAGAGAAAGAAGCGCTGGCACTTGTTTGGGCTTTGCAGCACTTTGAGGTGTACATTGGAGGAGGGCGGCCACTTGTTGTGTACACCGATCACAATCCGTTGACATTTTTACAGTCACTGAAGTGTCCCAATCAGAGACTCATGAGGTGGTCGTTGTTTTTGCAAGCCTACGCACTGGAGATTAGACACATTAAAGGTGTAGACAACGTAATAGCAGACGCGTTATCACGTGCTCCTATGCTTTAAGTATTGATGCCGCTTCTTGTTGTCTTAAGACTTGTTTTTCCTATGCCTGTTTTCTTAATTTGATTCCCAGGTCGGGGTTTCTGAAGATGGAATGGAGGGAAGCAGTAGCTTAAACGCAAGTTGAAATTTAATGTATATTTCGGCTGTGTAATATTCTGCCATTTATTGTGTTGTGGTAATTTTGTAATTTAACGTTTTCGATTATATTGGGTTATGGTACCTGTGATTTGTTTTGCCGGTGGCCCCTCTGGGTCACCGACTTTATGGGGGGGAATGTGACGGCCCTTGTGTGATTAATTATCTTTGTTCTGTTGAGGTGATCGCTGATTGGGTGCACCTGGAACCTGTGAACTAGTGAAGATAAAGCTCCACTTGGTCAAACTACTCGGGAGGTCTCTTCTCTGCAATCCAGATGTCATCCATGGCCTGATCACGCCGACTACTATATTTTGTTTGGGTTTATTTGTGTTACGGAGACTTACCGTCTGCATTCAAATAGTTATGTTTGGTGACTCTTTTGTTAAATAAATCACTTTTTGATTATTTATGCTGCCTCGTTCCCTTTTCTGTCATGACCCTTGAGCCAGGTTGTGACACTTGTAACAAGGGTTCCTGAATTCTACACAGGGCCTGTATCAGCTACATATCAGCATATTTAGGAGTTAATTTTTTTACTGTTGACAGTGAAATAGCTTGAGGAATCCTCTTGAGTAGGACTAGGGGGTACAACAATACAGGTATGCAGGACTGCTTTATTTTTACATGATAACAAAACAATAAAGGAACAATAAAGAAACATTAATTAATAAAGCATAGACATTCTTGAAAGAATTCAAGCAAACACAGTCGGTTGTGTCTTTAGTGAACATAAGAAAGTAGAAGATATATGGATCAATATATTGGATATATTGTCTAGTGCTAGGGTTAAAGTAAATGTTGTTTATAAGCTGTCCAAGGAGGGGAAAGGTCTTCTCTTTCTCTTACGTGTTTATCTAACTCCACCATTACTTTATGTAATGGCACTGTCTCTTTCAAATTAATGCTTCTGAATATTGTTTGTATTTTTGTTCAAATGACAAATTAATTACTTGTATATTAATTAAATACATTCCTCACACCAGTATTATGTATTTTAAATAAATACATTTGATGAGCAAGTATTTGTAAATTGTAACAACATAATTTTGATGTATTTGTGCCCATCTCTGTTTATATATCAAATTCTGTCTATCAAAAACAAGAGTTCAAAATCTGAGAGATGCTGAACTGAAGTGGACAACATCCAGTATAATTGGAATAGAATGACTCCTTATCCAAGTTTATTATAAGTAAAGATGAATTTTTTCTTCAGATGTGTGTTGCTGTGTCTGGCTCTGCACTACCGTATCAAGTGTTTCTCCATATTCGTCTGCAGCCCTGCCCCATGCAATCGATATGAAAGAATGGAGTAATTCCAGGACCTGGACCCAAATGCAGATGTCACTTCCTGTATCTCATATTTGTCATATTACGCAACGTTAAAAAATGAGTTAAGTGATCAACTCTTCTGCTTCTGATGGCTTATATATATATACATCCACTGGTGGCAACTCACGCCTCATTTATTCTCAGCCCATTCATCAAACATTGCATTCGGGCCTGGACACACACACTTACACTGAACACACACTGCTGTCTGGGTGAATATGACACCCTGAATTCAGTGCAAAAATAGAGCAGAGGCCATCGGTAATGTTGAAGATCAAGCAAACCCCCATAAGTCATAGCCACACCTCATCGTCTTCCACCCAGCACACCACTACAGATGATGTGCACACCATTCAGATGATATGCATCCCTAATATAGTACGTTTTTAACATGCAAGTTCACCACAGGTGCACAGCTGCAAAAAGGAGTCATTTAAACAATGCAATAAAAATGTCTTCAAATTTTGTACCAGTAAAGGAGTTAGAATTCAGTGGATATTTCAACAAATAAAATAAAAGGAACCTCATAAGGCTCTGCTTGCGTTTATGTTTACGTTTATTAACTGCTCTGGTACTAACTTTCAATGATATCTTCTGAAAATAATGATGTTAATGTCAGTTCTGAATAAATCAATTAAAATGTCCATATATGAAATATTACTGTGTGTACTCTCTCCATCTCTCTCTCACACACACGTCACCTACAGGAGTCCAGTTTTACAGGGGTAATTTATGTAGTCTCAGAGGTCTGTGATTAGATATCTGATAAATGCCAGTTGTGTAACCCGCAGCCTCAGTGGACATTCCACCAGAGAAGACTGAAACTGAGACTTCATGAGCAATTAGATCACACACACAAACATATATGCACATGCACACACACATAGACTCGGTGTGAAATACTACAATTACTTACAAATACTTACAATTTGAAATAACAGTTTTCTCTTTGAATTGACACTGTAATAAATAATAGTGATTTTAAAAGACACTGTATTTGAAACTGCACTATATACAGTACTAACGCATATACTAAAAATGTACTATACATTGTGAATAACTATTTAAATTTGCTGTAATTCTACAGTAAGAAACTGTTAATATGCCAGGTTTTGTGATTTATACTGAAAAACCAAAAATTAACATTCCCAAAATTCCCTGCACGACACTTATCTTACATCTAACGTTGTTAAATTTGAGTTTATTGCATTATTTCAGTATCATGCATGTTACCATGATGGTGTTAAGTGTTTGAATCTGTGCACCTTCTATATATTACTATTCCCATCCTCAGCTTGTGAAAAAGCTGTTTGTGATGAACTTTGATTCATATTGTGATGTTCAGCACCTGTTTTTGGTGGTTATTAGTGTTTTACAATGGTTAAAAAAAAATGGTTTCTGAAATTGCTCATTCCCAGGAGAGATACACAGGAAGCGTCCCTTTCTATGTGATCCCTCTGGTGCATCCTCTCTGATTATCCCTAACAGACTATAATGAACCCCATTAGGCAACATCTGCCCAGAGAAATGATGGGGAATAGCTAACAGAACAACATTTCACAAATATACCAATAAAGACCTCACTCACTCCTGTCATCTTCCATCATTCAGCTCCATCATTAGAGGCCAGTCACATCACCACTGTTTTCCCCCCTGCAGCCTCTCAGAGCAGCGCTGGAAGGAAATGAGTGGTTAATGGGGCTAAATGCAGTAAGGCTGGTAAACAACAGCAAAGTGCTGGAACACACTGAACCTCAGCCGGTCTACATATTACATGCAGATTAGACGCTATACTGCTGCAGCGCAATAATGTCACCGATAGAAAGGAATAATAAAATAAATACAATGAGTCTTTAAACACAATTATATAATGGAAAACAATTAATGTACCATCCACTATACTGTCAATCACTATAACAATATTAATATAGATGACAATGGCAGTTATCGTGCAAGGTCATTTATTATATTTAATTCTGTAAAATGTATTTTATAGTAATATTAAAATGCATTTTAGTATGTATTCAATAATACTGTCAGACTCTGTCCCATGTTTTGTGTGTGTTAATTTGTCCCAGATGTTTCCTACGTCTTCCCCTCATCAAGTCCTGTACACACCCCTGAAGGAAGTGTGACAGAACAGCCAAGTGTTGTGTGGCACCTTTTCCCCATGCATTTATTTTCCGTTTTTTGAACAGTTTATGTTGCCGATTGGTTCATCGCCCTGGCCTCCCGAGATCTCGGGATTCGACGATGCCACTATAAACTCACTGTTCCCTGATGGGGCCAACTACTATTGCCCATCATCCTAAGGTGTCATGAGTGTGTCCTGCCCCGAGCCAGAACTAGTCCACCGTCCGCAGCTCACTCAAGTGAGCCAGCCATTCTAAAGTCAAGTTCACTCGATATTCAGGTGGCAAGCCCAAAGGGTGTTAATATGGCAAGCCCATCGAACAATAATATGGCAAGCCCGCCAAGCATTCATGTGGTCCCAGAGTTGGTTCCAGCCCCAGTGCCCGCTCCTTGAATGCGCCTTCCATACTGCCCTCAAATGTCTGCTCCTCCAGAGTTTGCTCCAGTGTCGGCTCAGGCCCCAGAGTTTGCTCCAGTGTCGGCTCAGGCCCCAGAGTTTGCTCCAGTGTTGGCCTAGACCACGCCTTTTCCCCCTGATCCAGAAGAGGAAACTAGGTGTGAGGAAAAGAGTGTTGGCCCAAGCCCAAGAGTTCACTCTAGTGTCTTCCCAGCCCCAGAGCATAGCCCAGGAAGGGCTCCCGATCCCCAATCAAGCCCATTAAGGGCTCCCAGTCAACCAGGAAAGGCTCCAGATCCCCCGTTCTGCCCAGGAAGGTCTCCTGTTCTCAAGGGGGCAGTGTGAGGTGGGGCGGTGAGGGCTAGGGCTCCAAGATCAATAGTGGGGGGCATTATGTCAAACTCTGTCCCGTGTTTTCTGTGTGTTAATTTGTCCCAGGTGTTTTCTATTGTCCCGTTTCCACCTAAATTACCCGGAACAATTGTACCGGGAACTCTTTTATAGCGAACTGTGAGAAATGGTAGGACAAAGTTCAATGCAAATGAGAGGCAGTACTTTTAAAACTGAAGGATTCTCTTTCCCTCTGGGCTGACGGTAGTGTCATTATGGTAGCCTTGTAGACATTACCACATTCTTCACTATAATTAGACTGTAAGAGAGAGTTTTGGGGGGGGGGGGGGGGTCTCAGAGTGAGTCTCCAACCATCCACACTGCAATCCAGTACGCTTTAATCAAACTTAATCTGACTCCCAACGCAGCGAATTCATCAACCCTTCACACTAATCTAGCATTTCAGCAAAACAACACCAAAGAAAGATTACACTTTCTACATATGGAGTGTGGTATTATTTTTTTAAGAGTTTGCACTGTTGCACTTTTGCACACAGTATTTCAGCACAAAAACATTTTGGATACCTCCAGATCAACAAGAGCGGCTACATGTGGAGACTGTAAAGTCCCGTTTTGTAAAACATCTTTTGCCCAAAATGTTTTTTCTGTGAAAGGAGCCAATTTGTGGAACTGCCTTCCTACAAATATAAAGACTTTAACTAAACTGCCCACCTTTAAAAAACTAACAAAAGCCTGGTTCATAGGTTCATAGCAGCAGCAGTGTGACCATGCCATATGAGATGTGTAGCTGTGTGTATGTGAGGTGTGCATCTGTGAGAGTTCGAGTGAATGTGTTTATTTATTATACTTTTCTTTATGGGTGCTAACTGGTTTCTGGATATTTCATTGTATTCGCTGTAATTTTTATTTTTATTTTTTAATTTTTCTATCTTCATTATCTTGACTGTTAAAAGCTCTTCTAGGGACAGGTGTTGCGAATTAGCCATGGCTATAAACACTGTGATACATGCATCAGATGCATGTTCTTTATGTAATAATCTATGTTTAATTTTGTATCTGTCCCTATTCAAATAAACAACAAATAAATAAACATCACTGAATTGAAACTGGCATGAGCATTTAAATCACATCATGATCCTTCTTTCAGCTCAGACACACCTATATGTATGATACTGAATAATAAAAAAAGTGATACATTCTTTGCATCAGCCTGGTGGAGAACTGCTTCATGCTAATTGCATATTATTCTATTAAAGTACAGTAAGTTTAACTATGATAAAAGAGTGTGAGTTAACTATACACTCTCAAAAAGAAAGGTTCACTTGAGAGGTACCAAAAGATACAAAAGCCCAAAGGTACATCTTTGTGCCTTATCTATAACTGAATAATACATATTATTATGTAAAGTTTGCATATTAGTACCTTCTGAAAGGGTACCTTTTTTCATTTATGCAAAGATATTGATATAAATCTTAATGTCTTCATCCTATACCCACAAACGCCAGAAAACTATCTGCCACAGCCAACTGTCTCACACCCCACAGCGAAAGAGAGAGAGAGACACATAAAGGAAAACATATAGGCCTTCTCTTTGTCAAGGCAGTGTACAATTACCTTATTTCCAGAAAGCACATATATGTTGCCAAGATATCTGTGAAAGAGTGCATCATCTTCAAAGCATTGCAATTTATTTTAAGAATTTGAGAACAAATATGATCAAGAATAGAATGAAAAAACACATGAAACTATGAAATACCTCAGACCAACTGGACTCGAGCTTTTATAACCAATCACAATTAGCTCAAGGTGTTCTAGCCCATTGGTTAGAGCTGGGAATGGTAACCAAACTACTGTAGGTTCAAACCCTGCAAGAACTGAGCCATGCAGTGGGGTAAGGGTTGCTTGAGGGTTCCTTTAAGTTGCTTTCGAATGAAGTACAAGCTAAAAGACTTATTAGCATCCATTTCTTAGGACAAATGATAAGAGATGGAATGCCAGGCTCAGATATCAAAGACTTTGCAATCAGACGTTCTGCCAAGCACTCATTACTCACCGGGAAGATGAGCACTTTGAAGTTCTTCCTCTTGAGTAGCTCATGTTCATTGTTCTCCAGTTTTTTGATCCGTCCCACTTGCTTCTCCAGATCTGTGCGCACACTCTTCACGTTGACGTTCACCTTCCGCACCTTGTCCAGGAGCTTGTTGACCGTCCCAGCTGTTCCAACATGACTCTTCGCCAGCTTGGCCAGCTCCATCTGGATGCTGCTCATATTCTTCTCCATGGTCTCCTGCTTGGCCTCGAGGCCTGTCTGAGTCTGCTGGATCTGGTCCACCACACCTATGATCTTGTCTAGGAGTGCCAGGACCTTCATGCCGGTAGCCTCGGCCTCAAATTTCTGGGCCTCACCACTGCCACCTCCATCGAGTCCTGGCCCCAACACCAGGTCCACCTCTTCCACTGGATCATCATCGTCATCATCATCATCATCATCATCATCATCATCATCAACTCGTTTTGATTTGAACACCTTGGAGGTGGTGGCAAGTTTGGTTGCAGAAGGCACCAAGGCGACCTCCTCATCGTCATCAGAGACTTCGGCGAAGACGGCACGCTCCAGTTTGAAGTCTGTGTCGGCCATGGCTTGGTTTCAAGTAGACTCAGATGAAACACACACAAGCTTACTTGCAGACAGCAGGAAGAAGCATGCACACTTGTGGCACGTTGTGCAAGAAAGCTGTCCTAGGGTAAAAATAAAGCACTAAAAAAAGACTTGAATGACAGCAGACACCTAGCAATCCGAGCGGAATGACTCCAACCTGCAAGCAACAAGCTTCACATGTACTACTCTCTAGGTTTGCTATAATGCCTCAAACTTTCCCTCCCTTTTTCTTTTCATCAAGTCTACTCTAGGACTACGGCCAGTTGGTGGAAGCACACTCTCCAAGGTTTGTGGGAATGTGTGTGACCACAGCTCCCCGTGAAGCCTGTCTGTCAGGTCTTCCCTTTTCCTCCATAGTCCCGCCCTCTACAGTGATCACTTACTGGGAGGTCTCACCCACACTGATCCTTTAAGGGGAGTCTCCACCCTCCCTAGAGCCTGGCGAGGGATACAAGAATACATACCCACCCATTTATTTATGCAAGAGTACGAGACAAACAACTCAAATCAATTTATGACTCATTAAAGTGTAAATCTGATCCTGAAATTTAAATATATATATTTATTATGTAGTTTTATTAACATTTACATTTTAAGTATCATATAATTAGACTATAAATGATTAATAATGATTATTAAATTAATTGTATCATACACATATAGACCTGATTAATGATTAACATTATTTTCTCACATGTATGCACAAAAGAATAAAAAACTAAACAAGTTCTGATCCATTCTTTCCCATTTATTGGCATACAAAACAGACATAATCACTCAGCTTCATTCACTGCTTTTACTTGGAATAGTTGATTTTTCCAAAACTCCCTCTGACATCTATCAAACCAACACATTGGCCAATGAATGTGAATGTTGTAAACTCATTTTTAAACAATTATCAAAAAAAAACAACTGGAAACTGCAGCAGACTCATGAGATAGACATAATTTAGATGTGCATTTGCATTTAATCCTAATAGCAAAAAATAAAAAATAATAATAATATAAGGAATGCAAAGATCTGCAATAAATCTTGGGGATTATCTGCATCCGCTATTCAGATATGCCTTATGAGGATATCATCCTCTCAACAGAAGCTGGTGAAATACCACAATGTGAAGCTTTCGTTGCTGTATTTGAAATGAGGTCCCTTTGCATGAGATCTATTATATTAAATGTGTCAACATAAAGGATAAAAGATACATAAAAAACAAACTAATACTTTAAACTAATAATTTAAGAGACTTGGAAAATATCAGAAATAGACAAAATCTCCATCTACACTATAATGGGAGTGAAACTGTTATGATATTTTGCCTTGATCGAGGAGTATATACAAATGTATGATAAAAAAAAAAAAAAAACATGCTGTTTGTAATCTTGTGTGCTGTATGTATGTATGGCAAAACCAATTGAGCTTGTATTATTACATAGCAATACATATTGATGCAAGAATTGAAGAGTTATGGGATCATTGTGAATATTGTTATGCAGAGCTCAGATTATTATCTAGTTTACCTGATTGCCTGAATTATTCAATTTCTCTCCTGATGTAGATCACCTGAGAGATTTAGAGCCTTACAAAGTCACAGTGTTCACACAAATCATGAAATCTCACAAGCAATCTGATGGTTTCCTGTAGTTTGGAGGGAGAGAATGAGGGTGTGGTTTAGTCTTCAAACTTGCCCTCCAGAATGCTGTCAAATGTAAAAGGCATGAACTTGAAGCCCTGTCCAGTGTAGAATTTATTCTGGAACTCCACCCTACAGAAAATAAGTGGGGTAACAAGGTCAGTGGATTGCAGGGCATTAAAAAAATTAAAAATAAAATATTATTTTCTAGCACCAATTTATTTTTTTGTACATAGATTAGATAAAAATCGTGGTAGCATCTTTTCAGGAAGTGATTTGGTTTTAGAATGCAGTTCTCAGACATGCAAACAACACAAATTTGTGTGTAAATAACAACGCACTCAGAAGTCAATACAACTGCATTTTGCTAGAATAGCAGTGTGTATGTAGCCATTGATAGGAGAGACAGAGTCATCTGCATTTTAAACTTTAAATGCTTTAGTTTATAAAGGCAAGCATTGTGCGTGTTCACTTACCAATGCAATCTGAGAGCATGAAGGAAGGCAGACAGCCCTTCCATGATCAACAGAATAAACACTGTCAGTGTAGCGAAAAAGGCAAAGATGATTGACAGCACAAAGAATCCAACAAAATTCCTAGAAGCGAGACCCATGTGCATCACCATTGACCACAAGACCTCAGAGAGCTCTGTAAGAAAACAGAAACACTTTTTAAGAAACACCTTATAAACAATTTATTTCTCCACATTGTATATTGAGAGGAAAAACATGCTGACATTTGTACAGGGTTGCAATTCATGAATTTCCATTACTTTTTCCCAATCATTCATGAACAGAGGATGGATTTTAATAATTTTTATTTATTTATTAGAGATTAAAAAGACTTCGAATTGCAAATCTATAAATTAGAACTAAGCACTAACAAAGTTCTGTGTATTTCACCGGCCTGGAAATCAGTTCCAAAATCTTTTTCATGATCATGAGAAATCTGTTCATAATTTCTTTGGGTGGAATCAGTACAATAACTTTATATAATAATATTACTTACGCGCATGGGCCAGACTCAGTGCCCAAAGCCGAAGATAAGAGGCGGTATTTGAGATGCAGCCTAAGCAGTATTCTATGGTGTGAATGGCTTGATGCACTGCGACATCTGCAAAATTAAACTAAAGAGAGAGAGAAAGAGAGCAATAAGACCAGCTCAGACTAATGAAAATACTAAAATCTAATCCCACTCCCAGCTCAATCACAGCATGATTAGCAGCTCTGAATCTCACAGGCATGAGAACAAAATCACAGCGCAGGGCCTTTCAGATCATCAGCATCATTTGGTGCGATTTATATCGTAATCACACTCCCAACACGGCGCTTTGAATCATTCCTATGTAATGATGGTGGATTTAAAAAAAAAAAAAGAAAGAAAAAAAGAAAATTAATGTCTAGAAAATTGTACTGGAAAAGAACCGAAAACCAACTACACGAGACTACCCAAGACTGAAGCCTGCAGGAACACACACAAGCCACCAAGCATGAGGATTGTACGGGTGATGCTGCACATACACACACACACACACACACACACAAATGTGAAAAATGCCAACAAACATCTACACAGAGAGTTGAGAAGGCTGTCTGCTCTTACCACTTCCTCCTTTGACAGCTTGGAAGGTAATCAGACACATGCAGACAGACACACAGGGTTAAAATAAGGTTAATGACAGTTAGAATCTAATGAAGAGATAGTGCAAGCAAAAATACACTTAAATTTACAGAAAATGCAAAGATCTATTGACCAACACATTTATTGTTGGTCACAGCAAAATGCAGTTGCCCCAAAAAGCATTAAGACACTTGTAGTCACACCCACTGTACAAATGTAAAAATATATAAAATATAATAAAGCAAATGGCACTTATTTTAAAGTAACACCAAGTAAAACACATCATAAAAATATTTTTTAGGTTTGAAAGAGACATGATTTGGACAATATTTTGGACCTTTTTTGTTTGTCAAAAGAGGAATGCGATGTGATGGACTTCACCTGCTAGGACATCTTTTCGAAGCTGAGGGGGACTGATTTATATGTCCACTAAAAATCAGTTGAGAAATGTAATATATTCACAAGGTCTAGAGCATGAGTGTCAAACTCAGAGTTTAGCTTAAACACACCTGATCCAATTACTCAAGTATTTCAGGCTTATTTGATAACTATATTGTACAGTATGTGTGCTAGAGCAGGGTTGGAACAAAACTCTGCAGGTCTCCGGCCCACCATGAATTGAGTCTGACACCCCTGGTCTAGCGTCATTTGTTTGCAGATGCCACTTGGTTTTTGTAAATAATTTTTTTTTTTAACTGTGGCTTCAGTGACCAATGACTTCATAGGGTCACTGAAAATGCCAAAATGAGAGAGATAAACAATCCCGGGGATTTGACTTCAGTCTCCAGTAAACTGACTTTAATGGCTGACTGTGGTTTACTGGCAGGCCTGTTTGGAACAGAACAGATGAATATTATTTGGCACTAAATCATTGAAATCAAATCTCAAAATAATGCAGGTTATCTGTCTCCATTTTATCTCCAGAGAAAAGAAACCCAATTATCCAGGTGGGTGTTTGTTTAGTGTTTTGAGGCTGGTGGCCATGGGATACAGTGGTTGGGGGGGAGAGAAAGTGCTTTTTAAAGGGTCTGCCCTAGTTTAGACCAGCACTGGTATGCAGATCACAGATCCAGTGAGTCACAGAAAGGAATGCCCACTGCAGGCGAGTGACCCCACTGACAACTGCGTACCTGGGTGTGATCACTGAGTGGGTGGAAACAAGTTTCACATGGATTACTATGAAGAAATTCACTTTACTTACTCTTATGATAAAGCATTAAGTTATTCTCAGGATCAACAGATGACAACACATCTCAGACAGAAAAACCTGACCCAAACAAATACCCAGATAAATGGGTCGACAGAACATGTGTCATTCTCTGGCTAAAGAAAGACTATTGTTAGATTTAATAAACTAAAGCATCTTTGTAAAATGGAAAAGAAACAAGGATGAGTAAACTATTTAATGAGTCAAAATAAATGTTTTGTTATTATATAGGCTAGTAAAGAGAGAGACAGGGAATCAGATTGCAGAAAAAGAGACTGTTCCCTCACCTCTGGCAATTCTTCTTCTAAGGTTTGGGCAAGGTGGTCATGTTGGATGATCTCAGCTTCATCCTCGGTGGGACCGTTACCCACGCGGATTCCCCCGAAGTTTTGTGTTCCCTGCAGCAAAAGTCACATTAGGTCATGATTGTAAGTAGAAGTAATGTATACATCTTAGCTGAGCCATTATATAATACGCTAGCTTATCATGGTGCCCATGCTTTCAAACCAATAGAAATACCATATTAGAATGATTTCTGAAGGATCATGTGACACAAAAGGCTGGTGAATAAATAACATTTGAAAACATATCAAAATAGAAAGCTGTTATTTTAAATTAGAATATACGTAATACTAATACTACTATTAATAGTAATAATAATATTATTGTAATATAAAGATATATTGCATTAACATAATATTATTTTACAATATTTCTGTTCTGCTGTAGTTTTATCAAATAAATGCAGCCTTCATAAGCATAAGAGACTAATTTCTAAAATATTTAAATATCCTACTGTAACTAACTATATTAACAATAAAAAATTACATGAACTTTCAAAGATTGTATTAACTTCCATTACATTTCCAGGGCTGAGAATTATACTTATGAGACATCCATGTGGACATTTATTAATATTCTGAAGAATTTCATTGCTGATGTAGCAATGATTGTTCATTAGAATCTAAACACTCCACATCACACATACACCTTATTCTGGATACGGAAATCACAAGATGAAAACAAAAAAACACTGTCTAAATATGAAAAGCTTTAAAACTGGGTGTGTAGGAATCTCGAATGTGATGTCAAACAGGTCCTTACCAGATGTCTTCTCCTGAGGTGTTGCCTGCGCATTACTAGGGTCTTTACTATAAGCATACAAGGTACACAGGCGATAGCTATAACAACTAGCAGACACTGAATTGCAATCTACAGAGACAGAGAAAAAGAGAAACATTTGTTTTAAATGTCAAGTTGTTTCATTTACCACATACTGATGAATTTGTCTGTACCTGTCCAGAGTAAAATGGTTTGTTGGTGGGATCATTGTAGCTGAACAGGCACATGTTGATGAAGGTTATTAGAAGGCTCGGGGCTTCTTTTGAGCTCTTGGCATCATATACCAACCACTTGTAAAAAATGAGCAGCACCAGGTAGCCAAAAAGACTGACCATGAAGATGATCTCAGGAATAAAACCCAGGAAGATATTCAGAGTTTTTTTGAAGTACCTTTAAACGCAGACAGACTTAAATTAGCATTAATTGTTAATACAGATCTATTGAGAGTAACAATGGACACGTGCGTACAGGTGATTGAAAAGACTGAGAGTAACTCCAAACATCATGTGGATGACTCCCAGAATTATCGACATCTTCATCTTGAAGGAGTTCAGAAACGTCAGCTTATTGGCGGCAATGTTCCAGATCTGTAAGAGAAGAAAGGAAACGGCTCTTAAAGGGCTGAGGTTAGACTATCTTTACCACAGAAATGTTCAGAAACTAGATGCTTACTGGGTCAATGCCAACTGGATAGGGTCCATTGAATACTTTTGGCACAGCAGGGTCCAGCTGTAATACGCGGTTATCCTCCAGCGTCTTAATCCTGAAAGAATCAATGGAAAATCTGTGTTAAAAATAATCATGACTTACTAGCCATTCATGAAGATCTAATCTGAATGATCAATTTAAACTTCAACAAGCAGCTGATTATGATAAACTTATGTAAAATGAAGGCCTCAAAAAACAAAAAAAACAACAACAACAATAACAATGAACCCCCCCTTGATAAGAACAACTCACGTCCAGTTGCCTCCAACTCCAAACATGGGTCTGACACTCCAGCCCGAGCCAAACACATTGAGAGATTTGGAGAAACAGTCATTGTAAATAATCCCAGTATACACTGAAAATATTCCCATCAGGAGAATAATGTAACGGCCCGCAAAAACCATGTTAAACATCTAGAGAGAGAGATAGAGAGCAAGGGAGAGAGAGAGAGAGAGAGCACAATTTGATTTCAGATCGGTATGGCCGATATAAATCCAGCTCCTTTAATTAATTTTTTCCTTTTCCTAAGTAAAAACCATAATTTATGCCTACACTGTAAACTAAACTTAAAACAATCATCACACAAATCCAATCTAATAAGCCCCACGAAAAGTGAATATTTAAAGGTTTAGTTCACTCCAAAATTAAAATTCTGTCATTAATAACTCACAGTGATGTCATATGGATTATTTTACAGATCTCCTTGCTAAATTCAAGTTCATGTAAACTCTCCACTGTGGCCGCCAGTCATCCTTCATTTAGCATTCAAATTGTGTACGACGTTCAGTTACGACAGTCAAGATGATTCAATAATCCTACTACTACACTTGACCTGTAGATAAAGATCAGTGGTTTTGCATAAAAGGACTTGATCCTGCTGAAGTTTAGAGCGGTTTCTAAATCATGTTACTTTCTACCGGGTGTCTGTTAGAGATCACTACACTGGAGTAGAGAGCACTATGAATTGTTCTTAACGCACACAGCAACAGAAATTTAAAACACACCAGCACAATACACTACGCATAAATATCTCTTCCCTTTGTGCTTTTAACTTTTCTATGCTGCACGCTGTGTCTCCGAGCTGCTTCAACCGCATCATTCTGCACACGGGGTGCACGTAAGCACTTTGTGCCTCTCTGTATTGGAGCCTTTCATATTATTATTTCATACACTTTTGCACAATGAAAGATTGTTAATAGCCTTTCTTGTTCTGTCCTATCTATCACATGTTGCTGCCTCATTACTGTGCTACACATTTAAAAAGTATATATATTTTCATATTTTAGTATATATTTATATATATTTGTATTACACTGTATGTATTTTACAACAGTACAAAGAGCAAAATATTGTGCACTCTTCATTTTTCTAGAGTAACTTTTGCTGCTGAATTATCCACTAAACAAATTTATAATAGTATTTCTTTCATAGATTATGATTTGTATTTTTTTTTTAGTTGATATTTTTCTGTATAACGAAGTATAATTGCTGTATAATTTAGTAGATTGTGTTTAACACACAAAACAGTGATGATCAACTGGTCAACACATAGAGGTATAGAAATTCTACAGTAAAAAAAAAATGTGCTAGTATCGGATCTGTATCGGCCAATACTCCGATTTTTTGGTATCGGATTGAATTAGTTATGAAAAAAGGGTATTGGTGAATAACTAATGTAACATAACAAAAATTGTATTATTCACTTTGAAAAATGTTCATGCTAAATAACACATACAATCCCTAGTTAAAACAATTTGAATCAATAGTTTTTGTCTTTAGGATCTATACTTAAAAAAAGGCTATATGACATGAATAATATATGATTTGAACAAGATGATCAAACAATAATTATGAGATCGGTGGATAAATGAATGGGTGGACTGATACCTCATTGTCGTATTTCTGGGCAATTATTCGGCTCTCCCGCAGAACCAAATAAAGTGCAGCGCAGGTCATGAGTACACCGTGACCCAGATCGCCAAACATGACCGCAAACAGGAAGGGGAAGGTGATGATGGTGTATGGAGCTGAACACGGGCATAAACATTGATATAAACAATATGTTTAGACACTCAGAAAAGAGATTAAAAAAAACAAAAAAAAAACATTAATAAATTGTAAAAAATGCATCACAACAGGATCTGATGATCTGCAGCTCATTTTAATCACCACAGAGGACTTTGGGACTTGCTCTGTGACAAAAATATTAAAGGTCAGGGTTACCTGGGTTGATTTCCCGGTAGTTGCTGATGCCGTAGGCATCAACGATGCTCTGAAAGCCAGAGGTAAACTTATTGGTTTTGTTGTAGGTGGGTGGAGTCTGTTTGGTCTGCATTCTGTTCAGGATAGAGGGAACAGTGGATCCACTCTTCTCCTGCATGAAATAGAGCGAAATATACACAGTCATGCATGAAAACAAATGCTCCAGTTTGCTTTCCAGTTTTATGCATGCCTGTGCCAACATGTATAGATGTTTCTTTGTAACTCTACATTGCATTTGGGTAAATGTTCATTTATCTATGGTAACTTGTTTACTTGAATTGTAAATATATGCTGCTTATTGTGAACTGAACTTGAGTACTGAGTCTTCAGCATGGAGGCAATGTGCAAGACAGCTGATATTAATAGCTGCTAGTTAAATAAAGCATGAGGAAGAATGCCATGTGTAAGGACAGCCTTTGAACTAGCACGCAAGCACAATCCCTTACATTTCAACACACTGCCTTCACGGACTTAACACCATTACACATCTAGTTTAAATTCAGAAAGAAGCCGCTTTTTTGTTCCCAAACAATTCCTTACATGGATTTACAAATTGGCTGTAAGAACCCATCTGTAGGTTGTTTGCTGTAATTCCAGCATTATATAAACTATGTACAACCTGTCTTAAGCCCAATTTATACTTCTGTGTCGAACCTACGCCGTAGCTACACTGTAGCTTATGTGTAGTATGCCGTAGCCTGACGTGCACCTCTCCAAAAATCGAACAGCACGTCAATTCAACGCAGACTGCAAGCACTGTGATTGGCCTGCTACAACCCCTCTCTCTGTATGTACTTGAGTTTTGTGTGTGTTTATGTGCACTTTAATATATTTTAATGTTACACCTTCTAATATAAAATAAAACAAAGCAAAGAACAATTTTATTCTTATTTAATTCTTATTTATTATACTACACAGAATTATACTGTACATTACTAGTTGTCTGTGACCAAAAATGTTGATCTGCCGTGGAAGTCCGCTTCTTAGGCTTCTGTTGTGGTACTGCGGGTTACACCAGCAACACACCCGTGGACACTGCAAACTAGTGGTTTGCATGTGTACTGCACGTTGAAGCGGACAACGACGCTGAAGTATAAATGAAAACTGAAGCATAGCCTATGGCCGTAAGTCTTAGGTTTTAGTACCAGACTGCCTTTTTTTGGGAACCAAATTAGCTCCTACTCTGGAGGAGGGTCTAACCAGCACAACTGGTACTAACCTGGATGTAAGTAGACATTGATTGGCCAGATGTCATGATTTAAAATGCTGTGTAACATACTGTAAACATTGTGTCAACTTACTTCGTATGTATGGTGAACAGCAATAAATGTACGGAAGCTGAAGTGCAGGCACTTGTAGCAAATGTAGCACTGCCAGTTGTCGTTGGAGATTCTTAGTCCTCCTTTCCATTCGTTCAATCACTTTATGTTTACATAGACATTCCATGTCTTTTATTGTGAAACCCATGAGACACAACAAAAATACACCTCTGATCACAGCGTGCTCCATCCTCCTGTTGTTAACGTTGTTCTTCTCTGTTAACATTGTTGAATGCCGCATACAAATGACATTGCTGTTGACCGGCTTACATCACGTCCTAGTACACACTGTCGGTGTGAATGCAACCCTTTAAATGGTACTTAAAAAAAAATCATCACAGTACTTCAGTACTGTACATTTAGTTCTGGAACTAAAGCGGTGCGAAAGGCCCTCATTATTCAAGGGATCTTCAGCACGCTAAATATACTATGCGAATATCAGGAAATAAATACTATGCTATCGCTCTCTAATATCTATCACAACATAGCAGAGAACATACTATAAAAGTTTGGTTCATGTTTTTAGTTAAAGTTGAGATTGCTGTGCCAAAGCGTTGACAAACATTCATTCTGACTCAATAGCTATTAAATATCTATAAACTACAACAACTCTAATAAGCCTATATTATTTCTCAAATTATCCTCAATACACCTTTAGTACATCCCTTATTAGAGTTCAAATGACAATGACACGGGCCAATTGTAACATTTAATATGCTGATTTGAATGTTTTCCTATTGCAATGGAAATTCAGTTCATTCATCAGGTCCCTTTATAAGTGATGTGCTCACTAGAGAGTAAATGGAATTATGTAAAAAGTTATGTTGTGATTTTTATTTGCTTGATTCATTTATACTGGGTAGCAGCCTAAAGAATGAGACACTGTACCAACCTAAGATCTAAGAAGGTAAACAGAAACATCAGTCAATATGTGTGTATACAAGAGTGTGTGTCCTCACCGTGCCCCGACGCAGGGCAAACTGAATGGAGTCTAGATCCGACACGGGACACCAGATCTCAGCGATCAGACACTTCTGAGTGACATCGATGTTGCAGAGGTTCAGAGTGTGATAAATGGCTTTCATTTTCCGGACCTTGATGAACCATACTCTGACAGTCTTGGCAGCCGCCTGCAAAACACGCTGCCTGTGATCCTCTGTCTGATTCAGCACCTGGAAAACACAACAGAGTGGAAGAGGAGGGATCAGCACAGGAAATATGAGGTAACTGAACAAGTGAGGCGATATTCACAACCTGAGAGACCTGAATCTTAGCAGACTGCAGTTTAGTGCAAAATCTGACACAGAAACATGATAATAGTTAGTATCCTATAAATGTTTTTCAGAAAAATAATTAAAACTGTTGTGAACTAAACTAAACTGACTTAAAACTGTTAAGTCAGGTGAAGTACATACAGTAATGGTTCTCCATTTAGTCACTGGCTCAGTTAATCTGATTCAAACTGTTCATTCGCTCATGAGCATGTGAATCTTTTTGAGGAGCCATCAAAAAGAGTCATTTGTTTTTGCATGGAACATGAAAGTATTTTGGCAATGTCACCCTACTTTTGTTGCAATAGTTGCAGGGGTTATTCAGAGCTATTGCAAGAACAGCGACAAACAGGCGCTCAACTTCGGTTATTTGTTCATTGAAAAAGTATACAAGCTTCTGTCTGCTCTTTTATGAACAAGATAATTCAAGAGCCACACCTGTTAGGTGTGTAAATATGTTTGTGAATCCTAAACATCAGTTGTGTGAACACAGCCAGTAAGGCTTCTATTTAAGCAAGGTGGATTTCTCAAACATTCAGGAGTGGCCAGGGAAGTGTGTGCCAGTATCTGGTTGGCATGTTAGTGGCTACATTAAAGTCCAAATGTGCATTCTAGCTCACACGGGTGGGACATACGCCGCCAACCACTCTGAAATCAGACACACTCGCCCACGCTAGAATATCCCACATGCTCACCCAAGCTGGAAACATACAGAGACTCACCCACACTGACAAATCAGGCAAACTTGCCCACTCTGGGATTTAAGTAATCCTTAATCATGTTTCCCGTTTTTCTCAAACCGCAACAGAAACACCAACAAGGCATGTGTATCATACTAAAGGATAACAAATTCTCTCTAAATCTGTGAGAGGAGCACAGGGACATAAACAATTCCTGCCTGACAGACACACACACACACACACACACATGTGCATAGTGACCATTCCCCCTCACCTCAGGGACAAACAGGCCCGCTAATAACTCGAAAGTGAGTCAGTGACATGGAACTTAAGCGTGCACTCTGTCCCGCCCCTGTCAGCGCTCTTGTGCTTGGATACGTTCCTTAATATCTTTTGAATAATCAGAGAGCAAAGGGATATGTATGTGGCTTTTCAGAGGGTGTGGGATAAAAGAGAATAAGTGTGGCCAATATGAAGAACAAACTCCCTTAGTATGTGGAGATGCACAGACAAGAACTCTCACTATGAGACAGTCGCTGTGAAAAGCACCTTACAGATGTGATGTGATGACAATAAGACTTTCTTTTACCAAATCAGATTTTTGTTGATTTCTGTTGGCAAGATTTGAGGTTAGCCCTGCCAATAACGGCCTAAAATCTTGCTCCACATAGCAGTCTATAGACCATAATCAGGTACTTTGAATTTAACACAGATAGAAACAAGGCTGTGAGGGATAGAATTACAGTCTTCACAATGGCACACACTGTAAAAGTCCTAGATCACATCATTTTCACAACTTCAAAGCAATTTTATGGAGTTTTTGGTCTACTGGGAGTTCATTTAAAAATAAAAAAAGTCTCATAAGCTGAACAATCGGTGTGGTTGTTAAACAACAGTACAATCCATTGAATTTACTGTCCTTCGAACTCTTTACAACCTTTTTTTCATTCCTGTCAAAAATTAAACATGGCACAACCCTGAGTAAGGTTTATTAAGGTTCAAATTCTGATTGGGCAATTTTTGTGTTTAACACAGCTTATCACTATCAGCGAGTGTAGAAAAATGGCATGATGCGGAAATATGTACGTGCCACTGTGCAGACACTGAATAAATCTAACATGAGAACTAAGCAGCAGATAAGCGACCATGCAATGTGCAGAAGGTCTAAACTGTGTGGGCATCTGTGTGGTTGAGAAGGTATGGGTACTATGTAAATGTGTGAGGACGCACTCACCCAAATTTTTCCTTCCCAAATAAGGCATTGTGAAGGATTCTCTCAAAGACCCAGAACTGTAACATCATCCAAGCAATCCCCACTTATGCCCACTAGTAGCCCCTAATGACTCACCGAGGGAGATTCCCACAGCCATACAAACCACCAGATACTGACTGTGTCCTGACATAGCAAGTGAATAATTCAGTCAAATCAACCTGCAATTTACCGTAAATCTGCTACTTTAATCTTAGTTTAAGACAGAGAATAAAAAAAGAAAAGCAGAAAAGGAAATGAGAAAAAAGAACACACACACAGCTGTGCAGAGTTTTTAGACCTAAAGTCTAATCCAGAGGTTTTGGAAGGGACAAACACCCGCAGGGGGCGCCACAGTATATCAGGGAAGTCAAAAAGAGAAAAAATCAAACAAATTAAATGATAATAATAATTTTTTATCATAATAATAATACATTTAAATAAATAGACATTCACTCATACTGTAGTGATCTGCACTAACTGTGAGTAATATATAAGGAACATGCGAAATAATGTTATTGACATAAGAACAAAAATGTTAGGGTATTCAAAATGGGCAACAGGAATTATTTAGGATATATTTTAAGTTAAGCTGCTATGGATAAAAGCATTTCCACATGCATATGTAATTTATATGACACAGTCAGAGCACAGTGTTTAATTATTTATTTTATTTATAGTGAAATCTGTCCAGGTCTAATCTAATCTGTTTAGTACAGCACTATGTTTCTAATCACACTCTCATGTCGTGTAATTATATTACGCCTCTCAGCTGCAGTTTATGAAGAAAATGACATCAATTGATGTACTGTCAAATCATATTCAATCATATCACTTTTTAAAACCAGCATGCATTCATGAGTTTGTTGGCTCTGTAAACAACTAAGCTTTGTTATTCTACATTATTTTAAGATCGTCATTTTATATTTCCTGATGTATGAACATCTGATCAGACTGAGTAGTGCAGGAGCAGAAGGAAATCATTTTAAAGTCATGGATGTTGCAACCATCATAAACTCATTTGTTTTCATCAGGGCACAAGATCAGGTTAAAACTGTTGGTTCACGTGCTGATGCAAATGCTGCTCAGATAGAAACAGATGACACACAGATAAAGACATATGGACTTTGTTCAGACTACAAAAAGGTGGTCTTGCCATTGTGCCGGTGCTTCCAACGTTACTATAGCAGCTGTCGCAGATGCACAGAGATATTGGTGATGCCGTCTTAATACGCAGATCAGATTTTATCATTTGTAAAATGACAAACAGTGTGGCAGGATTTGAAAACTGATTCAGATTTGGGGGCAGAGTGAACAAAGCAACAGAGAAAACATTCCTAACAGAACTAGATCCAGCATCCATAAGATTTAACTCACCTCATACAAGAAAAAAACTGTGTCTAAATTCGCTTATTGTGGCCAAAGAACTAAAAGAGAGTCCTTTGCTCATAAGCAGTATAAAGTCTTTGTGAGAGAACGTGAGTGTGTGCACATATGTCTTACCATCTGGAGATCATCAATTCGAGTGTTGACACCAGCCGCCATTTCCTTCCTCTCTTGAGAGGTCTCAGGACAGGGGTACAGAGATGCACGAAACCTAACATAAAAATATTGGTCAAATTCAAATTGGTCAAAATATTGATATGAATATCAAAAGTTTGGGCTGAGAACAACGTTTTTTTTTTATATATATATATAAATTATTCGTTTTATTTGACAAGGATGCATTATATTGATAAAAAAATAACAGAAAAATTTGTTACAAAAGATTTTCATTTAAAATAAATACTCTTCTTTGAATCCTGAAAAATGTATCACTGTATACACAAAAATAGGCCCAACTATTTCGAAAATTGACAAGAAATGTTGAAATTTCAGCCTTTTATAAATATATTTCAATAGAAAACAGTTATTTTAAATTGCAATAATATTTCACAAGAGTACGGTCTTGTATTTCGATCAAATAAGTGCAGCCTTGCTGAGGGCTTAGTAAGGAATTTCTTTAAAAAAAAATATATATATATTATTTTTTTTTACCAACCCAAGGTCTACAGAGAACAATGTCATGTTTTCAACCTCAATCTCATTTAAACACCATTTTCTTTTGTGTTGGTCACTCTGTATTGAGACTGGGCTGTGATATTCTCATACCCTTCACAAATCTTCTTGACTCTGTTCTTCAGCTGGTCTCCCTGGAAGAAAATGATGAACACTGATTTGTGTACATGGTCTCCCTGGAGAAAAAAAAACACATAAGAGCAAGTTCCTATTAAATATGCAGTTAATAATCCAAGATGATTGTTGAATTGTTGAAAAGTTATCCAGAAGTTATTTGTTTATATTTTTCACAGGGGAAACTGACTGTGGCAGGGTCCTCAAGTGGTTCCTCGATGTCTGCCTGTCGCAGGAAGACATTTCCACGACAAACTCTCCACAGCATCCTCTCGAAGGTGGGAATCCTTTCTCTGCCGATCACTCCTGCAACAAACCTGCAACCAGCATCAAAGGTGAGTCAGGCATATCAGTATCCTCCAACAGCAGAATTATTATTTTTTTATTTAGGTGGGATTCCCCAGTAAAGATTGATCTTAAATCTGAATTAAATCAAGGTTTATTTCAGAATTCTGTCACAGATTTATGCGTCGATGTTGATTGACACGGAAGAGAAGAAATTGATCAAGTTATTATTGTTTTCTTTGGGCACAAAAATGATTCTTGTTGCTTCATAACACAACGGTTTAATCACTGATGCCACATGGACTATGTTAATGATGTCCTTACTACCTTTCTAGGCCATAAAACGTTTTAGTTGCCTTACTGTCTTTTGAGGGGTCAGATGATGCACAAAGGTCTTATGGGGTTTGAAACGTGGCGAGTAATTAATGACAGAATTTTCATTTTTGGGTTAACTTTATTGTTACTGTAACTCCGGGGCCTGTATCATGATGGGATTCAAAACTAAAGGTTAAAGGTTTTGCTAAAGGTTAAGAGATTGAAGAATATGACAAATTTAAACGTCATATCAAACATGAAAGAGGACAAATACAATAAATTGTCTTGATCTATCAGTGCAGTCACAAGTGAAACAATTTAGTTTATACATTTGAAAATATAAAGTGATACAGACTCGAACATGTAAGGTCAGAATTGAGTGTCTTTGTGTCAGACATGTGTCACTTCTCTCACATCTGTTTGGTCCACCTTCAGTTTGATATCTCTAACCCAGAACATAACCTGCCCAGGAGTAGGTTAGCCGTGGAGTGTAAGCCAATTCACAATAAATCAAACTGTAGTATTATTTTTATTGTGTGGTGAAAGAAAAACATAGTGGTTGCATTGTCAGGCCTCTCAAACACATTGTGTGAAAATCTGCACATCTATTACTTTACCATCTAGCCATAATGGCATGTTTCAGCCCCCATCTACCGTATTTTTCGGACTATAAGTCGCACCTGAGTATATGTCGCATCAGTCCAAAAATAAGTCATGACGAGGAAAAAAAACATATATAAGTTGCACTGGACTATAAGTCACATTTATTTAGAATCAAGAGAAAACATTACTGTCTCCAGCTACGAGAGGGCGCTCTGTGTCTTCAGTGTAGACTACAGGAGCACTCAGCAGCATGGAGCGGCTGTAGATGGTAATGTTTTCTCTTGGTTCATTTCTCTCGATTCATGTCAAATTAATTCTGATAAATAAGTCGCACCTGACTATAAGTCATAGGACCAGCCAAACTATGAAAAAAAAGTGCGACTTATAGTCCGGAAAATACGGTAAATGATCTGCATGCTATATTGCAAAAACTGTATTATATTAAGATACACCCTCATTCCTCTTTATATTTATCTCTTAACTCTTCTGATGGTCCAGTGCTCTGAATGGAAAAAGTGTTTAATGCTAAGTATAGCCTACCAGAATTATCAATCACAGATCAATGACAAACCCGCTGGTATTAGCACATGTTACATAGACATGAGTTAAATCCCTCTTTATTACTTAAATTTTACTAACATAAACCTATTAAAATGATACCACTCCCTTTGTACTATGATTTTTATAACTTAATCCAGAGCAGTAAGACCATATCATTTGATGCATTTACCATCCACATATAACCTAACATAGAGCCATTTAAAAGGCATTCTTCTGTGGTGGAGAAAAAAATAGACAGGCAGATCAAAAACATATCAGAAAGCGTGGTAGTTTCTAATGTCCATGTAGGCCTGTGTCAGAGATGGTGAACACAGTTTGTAAGGTAAAATGATGTGGAAATACACAGAAAGCATTTCAGAAGAAGGAGTACAGGCTGCACTGTAACATGTTTTAGCTGTCCATTTAAGACAGCTATCAAAGCCCACTGACACACTCACCCAAGCCTGAGAGGAGTGCTACGTCTGACCTCACTTGGATCCAGTATAGCTGATGAATCTTCCAAAAGTGCAGGATCTTCCATCTAACAAAAAGAGAACAACAATTTATTTATCTCTTCCTGTAGAAATGATTCGATTTTGAATCAAAGTACACTGTAGTGTTGATAATATTGTTTCAGAAAATTGCTTTCTAAAAAATAAATGGTCATTTACATACAAAAGGGCAAAGGTAAATTCAGGAGATCTCAAGCTGTTGTAGTAAACTTCATGTTGATAGATGCTGTAATAGTTCAGAGCTCTACATGTTGATGTAAAGTACTTCTTTCATATTATATAAACCCTAAAAATTCTGCTACCCTTAAGTCATCTTAATTTTTCAACGCAATTACAGTCAATCTTGAGATTTAATAAAACTCAATCAGCTGACAACTTTTACCGAAAGAAACATACAATACACGTATTACAGGCAAAACCAGGGTGATGTGCCTAACTCTAGGACACAGAGATTGTAGCACAGAGATTGGTACATGTAAAGTTTGAAACAGCGTTTTTTTTTTTTTAAACGCTTAAAACACACTGCCCATCACCAGTCTGTGTGAGAGCCCAAGTTAGTGTAAGTGTAAAGTGAATGATTACAAAACGGCTAACAACTTAACTGCTTTCTCTCAAATGACATTTTATAACTTGTAAAAGAAATATATCACAATAAAATGTTAAAGTTCAAATCAGTGTTCGGGGAGCACAGAAATGTTTGGTCAAAGATCTCCAACAGGCTCAAAGACAGAAACGAAATACCCTGGTAGTCGTTAATTAATACTACTATTAGTAGAAATTAATTGCCCTACAATCATAATATCTGCACTGTTTGTACTCTATCTGCCATGTGCCTTGTGCTGCTTTATTTATCTGTTTTTTTTTACATGTCCCTATTTGTGTATTTGTATAGTTGTATTTTATATATATTTAATCTGTATTTTTACGTTCTACTGCTAGTGTTATCTGTATGCACCAAGGGTCTGAGAGTAACGCAGTTTTAATTCTCTGTGCGTATGTACATGTAAAAAATTGACAAAGCTGACTTTGACTTGAATTATCACGGGTACAAAAAGCGGTTCTTTGTTTTTTACAGTTTCAAGAAATATGTGAATAGGGAGTCGCACACCTTGCAGAACTGGTATTGGGAAGGGCATTTTGAGGGCGGCTGAGATGTGACCAGGAATTTAGAGAATGGCCTTTTAATCTATTACACATGGATCTGACTTTTTCAGCTTGAACATCATAACAGACATGGGGAAAAATATGGTTCCTCTGTATGTTACAGTGTTTGTTCATTTGACTATTAAATGGTGTTAATTATTCTGATCTGATCATTTCTATTCAAATGCCACTGTATGACATTTCTGAGTAAGGGCCATTTTACACAGTAAAGGGGAACAGTGAGCTTCCAGTTTTAAGTTAAGTGGAAGAGAAGTGGAACATGGCAGAATGAAAAAAGTACAAAAACAGAGGTTCCCAGAGGCTACCTTTCTGAAATGACAAATCCAATGTGATTTTACTCACAACAACTTAAATAGTCTTCAGCTTTTATTTGGTCATAGAATAATGTGGAAGAGAGGTTTATTGCAGTATTTTATGGCTTCATTAGCCATCATTTACATGAAACAGACTACAATATTAGAGCAGTCGCCTCAGATGCGACATATTTTTGCACAAGCTGAAGTAGCAGCGGATATTGTTGTGGTTGCACAGGCACGTTTCACACCGCCTCTCGAGACAACGAAGATTGCAAGATCAGTAGCAAAGCTTGCCGCCTTTCATGTACCGTGTAAAATACCTCTAAGACCACAGCAAACTCTAAAAGCTAAAGGTTTTGTAAGAGATGAGGTATTACAGACCTCATTAAAGAACTGCTGTGTTCGTCTGAGGATATGCTTAAGCTCAGTCAGCTCCAGGAAGTTCTTCTTTAAGGCTTCCTGGTTGGTGTTGATCTCTTTCAGCTCATTCTCCAGCTTTTCAAAGGTGGCCTACAAAAGGTGAATAAAGGTCACATCACATTTAGTGCATTAAAAAAGTGTTCACAGCTTAAGTACTGTCAAATTCAAACATATTATGTCAGTTCCAAAACCTCATTTTCAGCATCAGTCTTCATGGTCACATGACCCTTCAGAAATCATTCTTATAACATGCTGATTTGCTGCACAAAACTATTATTATTTTAAATTTTGAAAACAGTTGCGCTGCTTAATATTTTTTTGTAAACTTTCATAAATTTTTTTCAGGATGCTTTGAAGAACACAATGTTCAAAAGATACATTACTTTATATAAGATATATATAATTCAGTAAGTTTATCCATAATGAACTACTCTAATCAAAACATTTCAGTATTAAATGGCACAAGGATATTTGTAATCCATCACTCTCCTCATCCGCCATCGCTGTGCTCTTCACAATGTGTTACTGGATTGCCTTCTCAGGGAAGGATACATAATACCATCTTAAAATTTTGGCCAAAATAATGTATTTTAGGAGGCGGCATAATTATGATGAACCATTTAGGAATAACCTTTACATCATATCTTAAAAGATATTGCCTCTGTAGGCAGCGCACAATGTTTTGAAATGGAGCGACTTTAAATATGGGTTATTTTTATTTCTAATTAAAAATTTCACCCTCATTTTGAGCTGTGCATGAACTTTTTATACCTCCAAATCAATCATGTCTCGTGGAAGAGGGACCTCTGGGTTCTCCCCTGTGTCTAAAACAGGTATGTTAGCCTTTTTGATTTCCTTCTCAACAAATCCTTGAAAAGAAAAAAAACAAAAACATGATCAAGCAGCGAAAACAGAGCCAGAAACAGAAAATGAGAGAAACAAAATGTTCTTGAACAGCTTTCCACTGAGTTTAACCAGAACACATGATGCTTTGTCAGAAATAATTTTCAGCTCACTATGTCAGCAATGCTCACTCAATAACTCACTTAGTTTGCGGTCCATCTCCTCACACCGACGGACTTCATTCACAAACTTCCTCTGGAAAATGTTCACATCGGGGTTCAACTGCAATTCAAAGAAAGAGAAAAGATCAATGATATTAATACACAACTAACATTCTCTCAAAGACAAGGAAGCCACATTCACACCCAGAGGTTTAGGAAAAAGCTGCAAAGTGGTCATATTTACAGCTGGACAACGAATCCACATAAAATGAAAACAACACTGCTGGCTGATAAATGACTAGATTAGGGTTCAAGGATGAGTGAGCACTCTCTAAGGCCACTTACACAATCACTTCCTGTGTAAGGTCATAACTTGTGTGTATCTGATAGTCATTTAAATCTTCCCCAATTCAATTTCATCTGCTCTTCATCTGGTCTAAAAAAGTAAGGAAGGAATTACAACACCGCCGTACATGTCTGCTCCTGAAGCATTTCCAGTATTGGCATGTTTATAACCAAGACCTGTCAAAACAAATCCAGTATTGCAAACTCTTTGATTGTAGCTAAAATATAACAAATACAAAATGAAAAGAAAGAGAAAATGTGTGCTACATACAGTATCCTACAACAGTTAGTATTGCACTTTTTATGGTCATCGCTTTTCACGGCTTTAGCCTACGTGTCCATTCATCAAACGCTTTAAATATTCCTTAATTCAGGCATCCAGGACACATTAAGCCACCAAATGACATGATCCATATTTTTCTGCTGACATTTGACAATGATGACGTCATTGTTACTGCCATGAGTCACTATGAATGAAGCACCACCCTCTGTTGTTTTAAATGGGTTTCACAATGAACAGGTGGTCTATACTTACATCTCTGAACTGCACCATGCCAATCTCCCCCAACTCACTGACACAGCAGTAGGCAGACTCAGACTGGAGGAAAAGCTGGGCCAGGGTCATCTCTTCACTGCGGAACAGTTCCCCCATTATGCACTGCTGTCTACCCAATGCACTGAGGGGAGAATGTCTGGATGAAAAACACAAAGGCTAATCATTTAAATACACAAAGTTTCACATAAACAGAGTGATATTTCTGTTTGACACTGAGCACAGTGGTAAAGTCACACTGATTGAGTGAATGCAGTTTTACTTTAACCAAAAGGAAGGAAGGCTGCCCTGAAAACAGCAAGTCGGCATTTTAACCTCATGATATGCAACGAATTCTGATGTTTACTGCTTTTGTGGAAATTCAGTTATGCTCACAGCCCTGTAAAATAATACTGCTACAACTGAACGGTGTGAGCCGAGTTTCATTGGACACAGCCAATAGTTTACAAAGTCATGAGAATCATGTGAATGTTTTATTTTCAAGACATTAAAAATTTAATGGTTATCTGACAAGAAGTTTGCTTATTATAGATGGTAAGGTTCACTGCTTTGCATCGGTACATCAGCATAAAAGTTAATGATGCTATGCATCGATTAAATAAAAAAGTGTGCACTGTTGGCATTTGTATTGTGATGCATCATTTGTAACATATTTGCATTACTAATTACTATTTTTTTTATGTATATATAATTATTAGTACATGTGCTATATTAAACTGTTTCTCAAGACTTCTTTCATCACCACTGTTGCTATGTGAATATGTCGTATCACAACACTATGGAGACCGAGGTGTGTCCTGAGAGTCACACAGGATACAGATTAACATGGCAGAGGTAGAGCTGCATCTTCTACCAAATTACAAATCCAATGTTTGGAAACACTTTGGGTTGTATACGATGGAAATGGACATTTTGATAAAAACTATGCAATTTGTAAAAAAAGTCATACCAACATGATGTGATGTGAGTGCAGAGATGTCTGCCTCCCCCACGGTTTCATCAGTAGCTACTGGCTGCTGCAATAGTAAGGCCTGTTTTTGAATATGCCATGCGTTCGAAGTCAGAAGGCACATAAATTAGACTAATTAATGATTTGCTGTCTGTCTGAACCACATATATATAATATTGAACTATCTGTACATATTGAATAAAATAGCATCATATTTTTTTTGCATTTTTTATTGCATTGAATCGCATCGTGTTGGATTTAATCGAATCGTAATCAGATTCCACTGCATCGTTATGGGGTGAATCGTATTGCATTGCATTGGTATTTTCTTCATAATATGCATTGAGATGCATATCACATCGGCTTCAGTTATGGAGATATACTTCCATACATATATGTGTGTGTGTGTGTGTGAAAACAGAGAAAGAAATATACAGATATACAGACAGATAGAGAAAAGTATGAGTCTAAAATAAGACAAAGTATGTTACAAAATGCCCTCGCACCACCTCCTAAACATTGAGGATGGAGCCATATCAAACTGCTGTAATGGAAAGCACATAAAAAAATGGAACTTGGTACAATAATAATAATTATATGCCCACTGTCTTGTTTTCTTAATCACTAAAATCATAGTTGAATTGATTTTGATTAATCGACCAGTCCCTACTACTACTCAAGGCAAAGCTTCTGCCTCCTTTCATAATACCAAGAGCATTATGCATTTCCATCTAGACTATACTGAACTAATATCTGCTCAGAAACAATAAGACAATCCAGTAAAAATCTTTAGGAAAGATTCCACAGTCTTGTGCCCAGAGGACATGCAAAGAATGTTACGCTTCTGTGCCGTTTCATCATTCTCATCGCATGTGATGCTCCAAACAGCTGAGAAAAACACACAGGAGCATTCAGTCATTGCACAGAATAACCCAATTAACTTAACTTTCCCTGGACCTCCCGTTACAACTGCATGGAATGTGCTGTCCTAGGGCAAACCCTGATCTTCCCAGTCAAATGCATGTGGTCCAATCAAAGTAGTGAATTGTAAATTGTAGCCCATTCTTCAAAGCAGTCCCTCACTCTGCATGAAAGAAGCTTACTATTCATTAAGAATAATTGTACGATGGGCTCCTCACAGGGAGCAGATTATGGATTAAGCTGCGCCATGTGACTCTCCATACTAAACATTACCACCACTTTGTGGCAGGTTAAGACCAAAAGAAAATCAATAGAGCAGAAAAAGCCATTAAATGTTTTTATAACTTCTATTTTATAACTTTAAGTGGTATAAATGGGACATAAGTAGTCTTTGTTTCATTGGCAATTCCACATGTGCTGAATAATGCAGCACCTTGTGTAATTATCAAGATGCTGATACTCTTTCAGTTGGATCCTGACATCTTCTCCATTCTCCTATCCACCTTATTCTTTAACGCAGAAGAAAGCCATTTTATGTGAATGTGCGAGACATAGGGTTCATCAGCCGCCGTAGGGAAATAATGAGAAGAATAAACATGTGCAGTAAACAACAAAACTGTTTGCACTACAAAGCAGTGTGTCCATAATTAAGACAATACATTAATTTAATATGAGAAGACTGAGAACAGTTTGCAATAACTGTTTGTTTTGTATTATTTGGAAAATGTTTAGTTTCTATTACACTATTAAGTTGTTTTTTTATCTCCTACTCACTGAAATGACGCTCCTGCTCTGTTAGATGTATTATTTATTTAATAAAATGGTTTAGTTATTTGAGTAATTTATTTTTTACACGTTACACTGTTTATACCTACACAACACAACGTCATACAAAAACATTCACACATAGAGATGATATTATCAGTAACGTTATATTGGTTGCTTTGCTAAATGGTGAACAGTCAAGAGTTTTCTGAAACCCCTTTTTACAGTTCTTTTATATTAAATACCAAGCGGAAATCACTTCCGCAATGATAAAATAATTCGTATTTTATCGTTGAACTGTAAGAAGGGGTAAACACAGGCATCGGTTTATTAACTAGTCTGACAGAGGAAATTAATGTAACGTTAACTAACTTACGTTAGCTGTCAACCCAAGCTTATGCGTCAACAAGTAACTTAGCAGGGTAACGTAAAGTGGCACTCTATTTACTTCAGTTTTCTACTGTTACTAATGGAAGGGTATTCCTATAAGGTTCAAACTTAAACTTGAATAAAACATTAAAAACTACAACCACGAAGCAGCAATACCAGAGTTAAAACGCTAATGCTAATTATCCCGGACAGGTTGTTACCTCAGATAACGTAAACAATCAACAACACGTGCATTACAAAAAGCTAAAAGAAAACACGCTCTTCTCTCCTAAATACTCTTCTTACTGGACGTTTCAAAATAGTTAACAAGTGAGAAGAAAGTTATTTTTAGCAAGAACAATGTAACTTACTGAGTTTAAACAGTTGAAAAGGGCTGCTGGTCTGAAGCCTCTGACTCGCGAGCGTCAGCTGACCAGAACGAGACGAACGTGACGTCACGAACGGCCCGGTCCTTGTCACGTGATCGAAGTTACCTGGGGCAAGTTCAAGCTCAAACCGGAGTACAACGTTTTGCTACGGTTTCCGGTTTGAACGACATGTTTCCTGAAAAAGGTGTGCAACGGGGTTTGAGATCTCTTGTTCGGTGGGTGTGTCAAAAATGTAAGCACACTCAGCAGCAGCAGCATGTACTGTATATATAAACCACGGGGATTAAAGAGACAGCTTGCACAATGTAATTAACGTCTAAATAATTTCACAAGAGAAAGTATATTGTTTGCACGTTTATTTACATTAAAGACAACATAACTGAAATAATAAGAGCAGAAGTAAAGATCTGGAACTTCCTTAAGTCTGTCTAAATATTATTTAGTAACTGCAATGTCTTCTGGCCCATATACTTTCCTTGAGAAGATGCATAGACATTGATTAATGTAACATAAAAATACTATAAATATTTATACATTTTGCTATTGTATTGTGGAGTGACACTAAGCTCTTCTATACATCTCTGATATAATGGTATATATTATATGGGATATATTATATAATGGCAAATATTATTATATCATGGCACAACAATCAGCAATAATGATAAGCCTAACAATAATAAGGTCATATAGATCAGAACACAGTCTTGGATGGATGGAAAGTGGATCCTTCACCTAAAATGTGTCTTTTCATCCTGAAATGCCAGACACATGTTGGATCACAATCAGGAAGTACAGTTTCCACAAATCTCTTCACTCGATTGGGATGTTCTCTTTTATTCTAAACGGCAAGGGCAGTTACTGTAACATCGAGAGGATTTTGCCGTATTAAACATGTATTTATACAGATTTCATCAGAACACAAAGATTGGCCTTCTCAGCTTCCATAGCTGCAACTCTTGTGTCATGTTATCAGAACAGTGTTAAATGCAGCACCGTTTCCTGGGCAGGGTGGTTCTGACAGCAGTGCTAGAGTAAGACCTTGCCAATGTTTAAAAGGTCATTTTTCTCTCACTATTTTTACTGTTCCCCACTGGTTTGCTTTTTGCATGATGGTGGTTACCTTGGTATAAGACCACTTTCTGTTGTCTCACTGTCATTGTGGTCACTGACCATATTTTGTGCCTTTGATTCTCCAGGAACAGAAGTTTTTATTTTATTTTTTTCATACACATTTATTTATTTTTTTACTTCTTAGCCTAGCAGATTAAATAATGCTTGATGTAACCATCTTCTACCTCAAACAGCCTGGTGCCTTTTTTCCCTTTTTAATAGAAAAGTGCCTATATAAATTTTTCAACAGCAGAGAATCACAAACAGTGGCTTGAAACTGAGAGCTCAAATGCCAAGAGGTCACTGTCTATAGAATATGTCACTGTCTCTCTAATGAGGGAAGAGCTACACAGAGGAGGATGGGTGAATTAGCACTAGTGTGTAAATGTAGAATCACAAGGTTAACTGGACTAGTCCAAAGTGCTGAGTCAGCAGATCACAGATCAGACAGCTCAGAGCATTCAACCCAGTAAATGACCCGTGACAAACATGGCCCATGGAGGCTAACTAATTAAGGAATGTTATCGACTTTAAACAAGGTTAACTAAGGTAATGTAAATGGAAAAAAAGAGGCCCAATTTACCGGTATTCACCCAAAGTGAATAACAATTATATTAATTGACAGAAAAGATGTACTATTTTTCTGAATATATCATTAAAGCATAAGCCTAAATCACAGAGGGGACAGGGAGACAGGAACCCAGGTAACACGTGTCATCATTTACTTGCATATATATATATATAAAGCATGAAAGAACTTAAAGGTTTGAAATGACATGATAGCAAGTAAATTATGACATGTGTTACCTGGGGTGGGGTGGGGGCATGATTCATGAATATTGTGAATTTGGAATGATGTTTTCAACCTCATTTCATTGATTCAGTCACAACAGTTCCTGGCTTATCAGCCTAAATTTCTGTCTGTTTCTCATCCAAAGCAAGCATGTGGCCTCAGAACACATATACATGCAGTAAATAGATGTAAAGCTCAGAAGTAGCGTATACTTTTTTTTACATATACTTTAATGGTGCTTTTGTGACCTTTTTAAAGTTTGAAAGCTTCTGCCCTCAATTGTAAATGCTTAGAAAAGAGCAAGTTCATTCTTCAAAATGTTTTTCCATAAATTATAAAAGGGCATCATACAACTGCACATATATAGGGGTTAAAGCTGATTTCATAATAGTCATGATTCTCCTCAACATGTCACTTGAGGCCTCAAATGTGTTTGTTAGTGCAGGGCAGGCTATGAATAGTGACATCTGTTGGTTGAAAAAATTACTCTCAGTCTCAAATCAAAAAATAATATCATTCATCTAAATGGAACACTGATTTTGGTTTCTATTTAGAGCAATGAGGGCCTATGGGAGAGCTATAGGGAAATTGCTCTTTTTAAAACAAAAAAAAACAAGTGTCAGTAGATATGCAGCATGTCTATATTCTTAGGCCATGCATTGGTGTGTATAAACATGATAGTGTGTTTATGGCATATTATAGCCTTTTTATGTAGGCTGGTAACATCAACAGGTTGCAACTTATTTAATGGTTCGAGTGCGTGCGCAATACGCATGCCATGTGCCTCACAAGTAACGCACTCCCTCTATGGCATATGCAGTACCCTCTCAAACCACCAGGAGGCACTACAGAACTACACATTAGCACAGAACTACAGCTACAACCTATCTGAGGACGGCTGTGATAATGGAAAGATGTTTTAAATACTGTTTGCTTATGAATATGAATGGAAAAATTGGACTTTTAATATTTTTTAAAAAATAAACTAATTTTATTAAGAGTGGCCTACTTTAAAAGGAGGGCACTTGTCTGATGTTATGAAATATCTCATTGGCCTAGAACAAGATACACATTTAACTGTGAAGCCTGAATCAAAAAATTGTATTCTTAGATAGAGCCAGGAATATTAAACTCATCAAATATTTCCCAAGATACCAGGCTATTAATGTGACATTTGGAAGCCCATTTACAAAGACACATATAAGAAGTGCAAAGAAAACACCTAGGCCTACACCAGTGAAATGAACCATGCAAAAAAACATTTGAGGCTATGTGAACCAGGTTTCCTGTCTGTGAGGTTTCTCACAAGTTATATTTCACTCAAATGATAACTGAGATTATTCTGTCTTTGAATTATAGAGAGATATAATTTCCCTAAATGCCAGAAGCTCTCTTGCCAACTTTTTAGCTTGTTTTATGTTTTCTTATAAATGTATTATGATTACAAAGGCTATATTACTTTTTCAATGTTATAAATTCCTTTTCATGAACAAAATGTGAAGATGCCATTGACACATCTTATAAATAAGCAATAATATCAACACAAAAAAGGCAGAAGAAGGTTAAAACATCTCTAGGAACTTATGTGAGCATGTGCTGCAGTGTTTATTTGTACAGTATGAAGGCCCCAGGAAGCATAATAACACACAGAAGTAGACCCCAACAAGAGTTGAAAAATACCTTCCTTCTGTTTTGCAGGGTTAAACTCTAAACTGTAAAAGATGCCAGTGAGCTGTGCTGTCCCACGAAAGAATGCATGGACTTCCTATTGCAGAAGCCTCTGGTCTCATAACATCACCTCAGGCTCTTTGACCTAATTTAATAGTTCCCATGTAAAAGAAGCATGAGATACCACCTGTCTGTTGTGGTAAAGCTGCCTATCCGTCTCTAAAAATCACAGTATCTGTCTCATATGTTATTTGTATAGAAACCCATTTCTGTCACAGAATAAATTTTTTTTGGCTTTCTGGCTTTTCTTCTCGGAATTCTGTTTTATAAAAAAAAAAAAAAGTCTGAATTGTGAGATACAGTATATGTCTATAGGACATTTCCTATAAGATGTCAAATAGATGTTTATAAGACATCTTTAAGATGTTTATTATTTAGAATTTATGTAAAACTAGATGTTTGTACACAGCAGATGCTTTCCAGATTAAGCGATCTTTAACAGACATCTTGGGGACATACGTGTGTTATCTGGGTTATACTTTAAGCCTATAATATGCTGTTTAACGATGGTTCCACAGTGACAGCATGGCCCACCATTAAAGAGTCTGTTACATTCATTACATTCAGCTACATTACATTCACCAGCTGAATTGTACATGCTGTTCTTCTACATCTCTATGACTGACAGGCCAAGAGAGAGAGTGGACATTTGAGAAGATGTGCTTCCTTCTTACATTCCTTGCTGGAAAGCTTAGAATTCCATTGATCTGTTTTTCAAACTCCGTTGTGATTTAGTAATCACTGGAGATGAGTTTAGTCTGAGAGCTGTATCCTCCTCCACCTTAGGTCGCTCATATTTCAACAGAACCATCACTAGAATATGTCCTCGTTTAATTTAAAGGACCGATCAACTAAAGGAGACAAGATAATAATGTTATTTATGGACACACACATCTCAAGCACACACACACACTCAAAGGAATTTTCTGGGGATTGTCATGTTTTACTGTGGGCTGGAACTCAGACGATCACCCTTCTGATAAAGCAGTATTGGGTACTTTCTAGAGCTATAAATAAATAAACCCTATTCATGTGAACTTCTCCAGCAAACAGATGGTGTGAGACCATGCGAGAAGGTTTGGTTTACCCTCATACACGTGTCTATAGTTAGACCTGTTTAGTCTCTAGTATGCAGACATTCATGTTATTTTCTACTTTGCATTCTTCAGAGTTTGGTTAGTAAATGTGTAATGCTTACAATTCATAATTTACTTTCTGAAGCATAGAAAACACAATTTGTATCACTGTGGTCAAACTACACTGCAAAATCATTTTGGTTATCAATATTTTGTCCTTGTAGGAAAATAGTAAAAGAAAAACTTTTTTTTTTTAAAGAATGTATTATAAAATAGCCAGTTATTAAAGGTGCTGTAGGGAACTTTTGTAAAAAAAATATTTTTTACATATTTATTAAACCTGTCATTATGTCCTGACAGTAGAATATGAGACAGATAATCTGTGAAAAAAATCAAGCTCCTCTGGGTCCTCCCAGTGCTCCTATTGCCATTTGCAGAAAGTCATCCGCTCCCGGTAAAAAACAACCAATCAGAGCTGCGGTCCGTAACTTTGTTTGTGTTCAAAATGTAGAAAAATGAACATAATAAACGAGTACACCATGAATCCATTTTCCAAACTGTGTTTTTAGCTTGTCCTGAATCACTAGGGTGCACCTATAATAAGTGTTTATATTCAGACTATTTTAGATTGCTTCGGGGGTACCGCGGCGGAGTAACCCAGTACCTTTGTGATTCTTCATAGACATAAACAGAGAGAAGTAGTTCCGGCTACAATGTTCTTCCGCAAGACGCAAGCAGTTCTGTTTATTAACCGCTAGAGCGTCAAAAGTTCCCTACCGCTGCTTTAACAGTAAAATAACTGACTTTCTTTTATGGCCAAAAGCCAATTTCTCAACAACGACTCAAAACTCCTCATGGTACATTCCCAAGAAGCATTGTCAATGACACAATCAAATGAAAATCAACTGAGAAACATAACACTACTGGTTTTAAAGATGCTCATTATATAAACATAGCTATAGAAACAATACATTTTGACATTTGTTGCAAAATGTGCACACATTTATGCAAATATGCCAGTATTTAGAGAGTGTTGGGTACATTCACAGACAACATTGTCAAATGATCCCCTTTCACACGGATCCACAAAAACATCTAAAAGTGCTGTTTGCAAGGGCAGTTGGTAATGAAACACCACATATCTGTGCACCTATAGACTGAACACATAATATGTGCATGATGTCACTGTTTTCACAAATTTTTCTGTTAATTCTGTACTAATATTACTTTTTCTTGCAGCTTTCGTCCTGTTTTGAATGCTGTACTGTAGTGTGTTGCGTTTATACTTACCTGAAGTGTTAAGATAAAATGCAGGTAATATTATAAAATAACTTCAATTCAAATCAATATTATTAATAAAACAGATTAGTCAGTTGCAGAAGCATAGCCAGAAAAGAGACTCTGGGTGTGCATATGAAAATCTGGGTGTGCCACATTTATTGTCAGATTACTGTGCAAAATTATGGGATAGTATTTTTGTCACACTGCTTCTGTCCAACCATACTCCTAGTGGCAATTTGCAGGTTGTGTCAAAATGTAGTTAATTGTTAAATGTAATAATTTTCTTTCAAATACGATAATTTTGAACTTCTGGTACGATACTTGGACATGCTAAAACATTTTTTAGAAAGGAGCTCTGCGACATATTGCTAGCTAGCAATGTGCAATCAAAAATTATCTGTTTATATCATAGACTGCGGGGGTCAAAGTCAGCTGCTGTTTGCTGATTGGTTGGCAGTCCAAATGTCGGCAGATATATTTTAACAAAAATAATTTAAAATGTAAATTACATTAAACATTTTTAGCATTATTGCACCATATATTGGATTCTTATTTCTGTGCCCCTGAGAGTATGATTTAAAATGTTCAGTGGCATCACAGAACTGCCAGATTCAAACAGCTTTCGCGCGTTGGCTGGCACTGAGCCAGAGACGGACGCGCTCAGCGCTTGTCATATATCACAATTAATATGCAGTGTTTTCAACCACATAATGTTTATTTTAGTTTTCATACATTTAAATATACATAATCACTAGTAAAACAATACATTGTTAGTTTGTAAAATACACACTGATGTCTATGGAAGCAGCAAAAACTGTCTAATCAAATGTAATTTGCCGACGTGTTTTATTCATATATCAGACACACATAGCAGAACAATAAAGTTGACTCTATTCTTCGTCCAGTTCAACAGCCACTTACTTCATTTCATTTATTTCGGGAGAAACTGGGGAATTCAAGTGCTGTACGTTAGGACTCCCAACTGCAGCGCTCATCTCGTTATAGATCAAGATAATTCATAAAGGTTTTTAAACAAAGAATCGGAATATCAGATAGTTGACATGGTAAGCCAGTTTGTGTATATATTTTAATAAAAAATGAAATAAAACGAATACCGATACATCTGTTGGTGGCTGCCATAGACAGTAAAGGAAATGGACACAGCGACCCCATTGGAACTCAATTGAGACAAGTGAAGCCCATTTTTAGCATTTTTTAGCACTTCCGTTTCTGACACGCAGACTCATGCTGTGTCCAAATTCAGGGTCTACATCCTTCGGAGGACGCATTTGAAGGATGTTACGTCACAGCGCCGCGACGAAGGCTGTCCAAATTCGTAGGATCCTTCAAATGCGGCCCACAAATGCGTCCTCCTTTTCCCCGAATTCGAAGGATGGGTGTGATGGATCCTTTCGCGTCCTACCTATCCCATAATTCTTTTCGGCAGGACGAAGCGAGCGGTAGCGGAGTGGGGGAGGAGTATTATTTTCGATGTTTTTTAAAACTGGCTTTTCAAAAAGATATATTTTCAGTGGTTTTCTAGTTAGGCATTTTGTTTTAGCATTAAGCATTTTTTTTTTACATGTGTAACGTTACGTGTATATGTAAAAAAAAAAACGTTTACTTTCGTAAACTAGCTTCTTCCTTACTGCCTGTGTGAATATCCCCTTACACACAGCTTATTTGTTAGTGATTGAAGCTGTTTTAACGCTTCTAAGGACGAAAGAGCAGACAGAAGTGTTTATAAAGCTCCGGGGAGAGAACGATGAGCTCTTCACCCGCTTCTTGCTTGGCGCTGTCACGGTTGCTAGGCGACAGGATATGAGCAACGGTTAAGGGAGGGAACTGAAAGAAGGGTAGGCTGTCCAAATTCACAAACACCGACTTCCGGTTTTTGCGGTCGTCGGAGGACCCATCCTCCTTCAACCGGGTAGGAAGGATCCTAAGGAGGATGCAGACCCTGAATTTGGACACAGCTTCAAACTAAGCTTGATGACGTCAGCAACCTGTCTGACAGATGTAAATCTTCTAAGTGGCTGTGCATGCAAACTGCCATCATTAATCTTGCAGAGACGGCGAGCATGTGCAGGGAGTTCTTTGGCGTGAGTGAGCAGGAGTAAGTATTCTGATTAATTATTTTGTATAGAATTTTTAAATGTAACGCCAGTAAGCCATATTAAGTTAATTGCCTTCAGCTTCTCCTCCTGTCTGTACAGTAATTTCTTTACTGTGCGACAGAGAGCCGAGTGGTTATGAAGCAATCATTAGCCTATTTTTACAAAAACTGTTTCTACGGGGCCATAATGTAACATAGAAGGTAATCGAGCACTTTATACATTGTCGTTTATCTTTAGAAATAAATAACGGACAAATGGAGTCTTTAAACACCTCAGATGTAAAGTTATTCGCTGTCAAAGTGATGCCAAAATGAATGGGAGGTCAATGGGATGCTAACGCAAGTGAAGTTCTGCTACAAGATGGCAGCACGCAGCCGACTTCAACTTCCGGTCGACTTCCTTGCCGCCTGGTGGCTGCGGTGTGTCACGTGACAATAATGACGCGTCGCTATGGAAACAAGGGGTCAGTTAAAATATTTCAGTCCCTCCAGAAAAACGCGATTATGCGATTGCCTGATTTAATGCATAATCAGCCAAAGGCCGCATATTTATGCGGGATCGCATTTTTTTTTTAAACGCCACTTTTTTGCCGCATAAATTTCAGAAATTTTCTGATTTCTGATTTCAGAAAGCAAAATATGCGGGGCTAGCATGATTTGATAATCCCTGTATTTTCGTTGCAAAAAACTCACATATATATTAGCAGAAAGTTGAAAAATGTTGCGTTTACTTCACACAAGTAAAGCACCATTTTCCCCCTATTGCCATGGGAACCTTATGAAGTGACGTAATTACGTGACGAGAACATCATCTGCAAACCCCGCGGTGAAACCAGGGTGAAACTTGAAGCGCGCAAATCATTCTTATTTGCCAACAAAAATAAGCACAAAAGAACGCGCAAAGCAGTTTCCCGATTTGTTACATGAGAGTGGAGCCAAATTATATTGCGGAAACTGCAAATTTGATGAAATAGAGAAAAAAAAGGTGATTCCCCCAACACCCCCTTCTCACTAGGCTACTAACACTGTTGTAGTTTCATTCAGAAGTTGATGCAACTTTACAGTTGTAAGATTGCACTTTTTTGTTACAAAACAGTAGCAAAAACTTAGTTGTAATTATATTAGTAGTATATAAAATAATTTACGTTGCAGTAAGAGATTGCAACTTAAATATTCTGTGACTTAGTATGCTCGCTTATCATAGGAAGTAATAAGAAATTACTCTTTACATTAAGGTAGTAGCCTAGTGAGAAAAAGGTGTTGGGGGAAATTACCTTTTTTTCTCTTTTTCATCAAACCGCAGTTTTTGCAAGTTCACGCAATTTCATCGCATAAAATTGCAAAAATACCCCGCATATTCCATTGCATTTTTTTAAAAATCAATGATTTTCTGGAGGGAATGATATTTGTAATTTACGCGTGAAAGGGTTGATTTAAAAATATATATATTTTCTAAGTAAACAACAATAGCCTTAGTTTAGTAAACATTTTTTATTGAGACTATAAAAAATAATTCTGTATCTATTTTTAGGTGTGCCAGCTGCCACTGTGGGTAACTGGCTACGCCACTGGTTGATTCCAAAATATACAGGTGATCATTCTCTTATAGACCACGAGGAAAAACCGTCAGAAATTGAGTGGGCGTCTCCTACTGACATGATTGACAGCTGAGTGGGTGTGGTCATGATTTATGTTGCGCAGCTGTACAAACGCTTCTCAATTTAATTCTGGAATGGGGGGGGGGTCTAAAGTAATCAATTGGGATACACCTTTTCCTATCAGCCTTGTGAGTGACCCGCCTCAGTGATAACATTGTTTTTCACACACATTATAATGACCTGCCACCCCCGTCGCATTGTTCTCATAAGAGGAATGTCTGTTTATTTTAATGATGTAAGATTTAGGTGATTACAGCAAGAAGTATTCAAAGAAATATGAAAAACTGGCATAAAACTCAAATACTCATATTCTTTAAGCATACAGACAAACACAAGTGCACACACATCAGTAAACCATAGAATAAATTGCATAACATTAAGCTTCAAATGAATTCTCACTGGCGCTCCTGCAGAAATGAAGTTCAAGGGGAATGAATTCAGATCCATTGTAAAGTTATTTATGAGATATCATGTTGGGTTTGATAAAGCAGCTGTTAAGGAGAGTGCATACCTTTATAATTCTTCATGCTGCACGCAAGCACATGGCACAATCCCATGTAGAGTATAATAGATAAGATATAGCAGAACATAAACACGCACACAGATTCTCTCAGGCATGGTCCTGGAATGATGATCTAGATTCAGATGTCACATCTGCTCACCCTTACAGAGGCAGAAAAACAAATATTATTTAGAGATAAAGAAAAGTTCTTAGTTCGAGAGTGTTTTGATCTTTTGTACGACGTTTTTTGTTTCAACTGGTAGAACATAGAATAAAGAGAGTGTGACCAAAAATAGCTGTTTTGTGGGAAAATGTGGTTGTACCACAGGGGACTAAACACAATTAACATAACTTAAACTTTGAAAAAACTGGAAAGTTTATGGGTTTAAAAAAAAAGGGAGATTAATAATAAAAAAGAATGATTATGTAAAACAAACAAAAAATATATATATTAAATTCAAAGATATTTCTATGCATTTGTGACTTCTGTACATTGTGTACATTGTGAGAACATGACTTCTTTGAGCAGACGGTCAGATGTTGCTGCTTCCACTGAGGAACATGACGTTCTCCAGATCATCTCAAATCATGCTGGAGAACATGATCATCAGTTTTGACACAAACATGTGGATGTCGTGCAGCTAGAGTGCTGCTGTCACTACAAATAAAAAAGCTTATAATAAATATGATGCTCATCTTATTGTTTTAGTTAAACTTCACATAAGCAGATTTGCTGATAATAGAAGATGTTATAAACTTTGAAGATATTGAAAGCTTTATTTTTTGTCTTTTTCAGAAAAAAAAATGCATATGAGTCATAAGCCTATTTTTATAGCTCTTACAAAATAAACAAGTAAACACAGCTCTTTCCACTTTCAGAAGTTATTACTCTGTCTTCAGTGTTTAATCTCAAACAGATCCGGAAAGGAATATGTTTCTGTGGGCAACCGTACAGCAGATTACAAGAGCATTAGTCAATACAGCAGAAACAAGTCGAAACAGCTTTTCTTACATAATACCTATATTTCACATTTAATGATTGATATGTATATAGTTTTATTTGATTTCATTTCATTTCTGTTGTGGTAGTAGTGGAGGAAGGGAAAATATGTCAATGCAACTACAAATCTGAACTGGTCTAAACAGGCTAGTTTAGCTCGGGATGAAGTTGTTTTCTGCATCCAATGCATTAAATCCACAACAAACAGAGCATGAAATATGTTGATAGCTTGGAAGGCAAGAATATTCCAAATCAATTTTATGAAAGTACATGTAGCATAGAGCAGACATCTGTTTTCAGAATAATATTGATCCAGTGAACTTAAGGCAGCACTAGAGTAAACAAGAACTCATATTCCATCACTGACCTCAAGATATACGATATATTACCCTGTGAAAAGTAATTTGAAACATTCATTGCTTCATGCATGACAAAGGAAACTCACACACACGTTATGAACCCACTTCCACGAAGCAGAAATGACTCACTCCCACCTTCCATCTTTCAGTGACCATTAATGTGATCATCGTCATGATCACTTTTCGCTCTCACTCTTGTTCCTTTTCCTCTGTGTGTCTCACCTTAATGAGCTGCAATGGGGTCAGAGGCGTAAAGGAATGTCCTGGTTATGCAAGAGTTCGGATCTGCCTCCAGGGATAGACACAGAGGTTAAAAATGAGACATGAGAAAGGAGGCTTGTCACACTCTGACAAAAAGTCAAGGGAGACAGATTAAAAGCAAGAAATTGCATTAATACATTTGCATCAGATAAAAGCATCATTCATTTTAATAGCACCTATATATAGACCGCCAGTCTGAGCTTTAGCATTTAAAGCTGCGGATGACGTATAAACGCTTAATAACATAGTTATACACAAATACATAAATAAACAGACATTTACGATCATAGAAACAGACCAAAACAATAACAACACGTGGTATAACTCTAATTCTAGTGCAAGTTCTATGACAATTTAGATAAATAACAAAACACGCATTGTAAAAATGAGTCACGAAAGCTTTACAATTCCACCAACAACACAATAATAATAAAGAAATACATATCACATAGAAATAAAAATGTGTATAACACGTCTATTTCAATCATGAAGATCTGCATGCAATCAAATAAAATGAAAGCACTCATCTTGCTCTTGGTTTTTTGTTTGTTTTAATTTATTTGAACAAGTAATCGAGAACATTACCTGCCAAACAGAATATGTCTGTGCTTCATCAGCTTCATAATGGTTTTCTGTCCTCCACAGGTTATGTAACTCCAAAGGTGAGCGGCTCAAGATTCCTCTTTGTTCCCATGTGTTTGGAATTCCTGATCACTTTCTGGAATTCTCCTCGTTACTGCAGCCCTATGCTGTGGGGAATTGGAGGATGAAATTAGAGATGACATTTCCGAATGAGTTTCAGTTGCACCATAATGTCAGAGTATCAGGGAGGACAGGGAAACTGAGGAGAGGTTAAGAGATTAAACACAGAGCGACCAATCACTGCTCGTTTCAGCAGCATCGAGAGCCTTCCAAAATATCATCAAAACTCACTTGAGAGTCATTTGCAGATTTTCTTTTAATAACTAAACTTTAATGATTCAAATTTTATGAATTAATCTTTTATGACTGTTATGATAAAAAAGCTGTAGTTTTAAGCATGTCAACACTTTTATGTATATGTATTACGTACATTTACTGTCATTATATTATGGACATATTAACAATATATTGGCCATCATTGTATTGTTAGTGAGCAGAAGTAATGCAGCTTCATTTGAAGGTGAAGATAGAAGGAAAGGAATGAGAACAGAAAGGACAGGAAAGAAAATCTGCTTGCCTGAAAAACAGCATTGCGCTCCTCTAATTCCCCTGAGAAACGGGAACTCCAGAGAGGGTGTGTGTGTGTGTGTGTGTGCAGGAAGAATGCTAACATGCAGAGGAAAAGCACATTAAAACAATTATTGGCAGACATCAATGTTATTCAACCTGTGTGTGTGTGTGTGTGTGTGTGGAGGAATTCAGGAACACGTTCTTTTCTTAAACACATGGCATTTCCTGCTTGTGTGTTTGAAAATTCAGAGTAAAGGCACACTTTTTTTTATTTTATTAAAATTGCTATTTTAAACAACTTTCTTTCCTAGGGGAAAGGTCTGGTAAGATGTCACCCTTTTCACTTCCAAAGTGCCCATTTGCTTTTGACTGAGAGATGAACATACAAGTGAGTTTATTGCGTTTTGTGTCAGTGTCAAGTTTTCTCTCGGAGCATCTTGGAAGATAGAGGATAGATATTTCACATTGTTTCATTGTCCTACTGTTGGTTAAAGCATGCCAGGTGCTTCAGGGTGAGAGTTCATGATTAGTGCATCCAAATGAAGAAAATCCTACTGTTCTGGGGGAAATCTGGCAAAGAGAATCTCACATTTCAAAGAAAATGATGGATTTTCCTCTCGGTCATTTCAAGAGCTTACCTCAGTCTCACATGGATAGGAAAACTGCAAGGAGGGGCAATATTTCATATTCCATGTAACCTTGATGGTTGGAATGTGGAAACTTGATGACTTAGTCAAGGATCATTGTGCACACTTTCTTTTGAGGTCTATGAATATTTTAAAACTTAGGTTTCTAAATATTACAACTAATTTTGGAAATTGTTTCACTACATTAATTGTTTATGGATATCTATATATACACACACACAGCTATATGATTTTAGATATGAATACTTATTCGGCAAGGATATTAAACTGATCGAAAATGACAGCAAATCAATTTACATTACAAAAATCCAAAAAAAATAATAATGTTCTTCTGAACCATGTTCAACCTTAATGTATAATGGTTTCCATAAAAAAAAAATAAGCAGAACAATGATTTTCACTGATGAGAAATGTTTCTTGAGCAGCAAATCAGCATATGAGAATGATTTCTGAAGACTGGAGTAATGCTGAAAATTCAGCTTTACAGTCACAGAAAAAAAAAAACTTCTCAATATATACACTGAAATAAAACAGTTACATTAAATTGTAATTTCAATATTATTTTTGATCAAATGCAGCCTTGATGCATTTCAAAGCGATAAAAAAAAAAAAGAGAAAAAAGGGTCAAACTTTGAGACGTTTAGATTAACCTATTAGAAGGTAAACAAACGAGATTCTTCAAAAGTTTAATACAAAATTATCATTTATTTTCTTTAATATCTTGCCAGGCATGCCAATAATACATAAGTAGTCCAACTGGACGCAAGTGCAAACTTTTATAAGCACAACTGGTTTAAAAAAAAAAAAAAGCTACATTAATATTTCAATTTATTTTCTCATATTAATCAAAATACCACAACTGTAGAAAAATACCTTTTACATTCTTTTTTTAAAATAAAATAATATACAGTTAATCAAAGCCTTGTTTTGCTGTGCTCCATTCTTCTGAAAATGCAGACATCTCCCACAATTGTCCCAGAAGACTTTGAGTGGTCCTCAGTCATAAGACTCACTCCATCACCGAGGACTTTAAAAGTTTACCTCTCGATACCCATAATGCTTTACCAGACACACAAAAAAATAACATACAGAATATATTACAAAAAGGCAAAAATTCCTATTGGAAACAACAACAAAAGGTACAAGACATTTGTGCAATTATAGCAAACTTGTTATGAATAAGTGAAGGAAAAGAGTGGTACAGAAACAGTGAGAGAAATCAAACAAACAGTGGCTTGTGGATATGAATGACCATGTTGAACTACTTAAAATGTGCTTGTTGGGAGTTTTAGTACAGCATTATTTAGTACAATATTCCCACCAAAAGTGCTAGAACAGAAGTAGTCTCTGTGAACCACTTCATTAAAATGCAGGTGCCACTTCTAAAGATGCAGAATGATGTCAAATCTACTGTTTGAGGAAAACAGCAGTGTCAGTTCTTTATAATATTTTATAATACGGTGGTCCAGTGAAGAGAAACGATGTATAAAACATCAGTCGATTTATCAGAGCTTTCCATTTCCTTCCTACAATGCAGCAGGCACTTCCTGGGGAGACTCTGACTTGAGTTTTGGACCAAGTACGGACAGCAGAGAAGGTTCAATCCACTCTAAAAGTATAAACAATCCATTGCGGTGCGTTAAGAACCTGGACCAAGAGCTTAAGAATGCTTTATTAAGGGGCTTAAAAATAAATCTGATTCTGATCTGTTGTAGACACACACGCACACCTCTGTGGTCAAAACGGAGGTCAACTCGCATTCACAGACCAGGACGGCTCTGTATCCCACACAAGACGACAGAAAGACTTCAAACGCACATACAGTCGACCGCCGCGGTCCAGTCCAAACACGGCCACACCAGTCTGGCAGGTCGTGAACACAGAGGCCCTCCAACTGGCCAATCATGTCCATGCTTAACAGATGAGTTCTTGTTGTATTTCGGGACGAGGTGGGAATGGTTCTGTGAAACTGAAAGTGTCCCGACCCGTCTTCAGCTCCCCCTGGCCCAGCCAGGTGGGATATGAAGGAATCACGACAAGTTCTGGGGAAGGGACAGGACTTTCAGACTCCGATTCGGATTGGCTGGCTTCTTGCTCATCTAGAGGGGCTTCCACAGCGTGGTGATGAGAGTCGACCCTTAACCACGGATGAGTTAAACACTGCTCCACAGTTGGCCGTTTTCTAGAGATAGAAAAAAAAAAAAGATTTATTTTTTTATCTTTTGTATCCGATTGTACAACATACATCTCAGAACTGGTCACAACTGAGATGAAAACAAAAAGTAGTGTTTTATATAAAATAAATGCATCATTTTCAAATAATTGGTTATTTTATTTAAAATTAAATAGAAAAACAAAATGTGAAGAACTGTTAACAGAGTGTGCTTTTTTTGTGTGCAATGATGCACTACACTTCTCATCAGCATTTGGTTTCTCCACCAAATGAAAGCCTTTCAGACTCTCTCATTTTTTCCTTCCACAATTACTCAAATTCAGAAGAATTTTTCCACGTTGCTTTAAGCAATCAATGTTGCTCTCGTGTTTTTTCAGTGGTGATGATCTACAAGCATTAAGTTTAATAGAGTGCAGATTACAGTCCTGGATCAGAGACCCTGCTACTATCAGTTCCCATATAGCAGTGACGACGGCAGGTCTGGACAGCAGACCCAAAACGGCTTTCACCATTCATCAGTCGCAGCAAAAGAGCCCAGGGATGTGGGGGAAAAAAGTAAAGACTGCAAGAATCATTTCACTGGAAATTCAAGACCCAGGGTCCATTACTCTTTAATGAGAGATTCAAGTGTGAGATTACATGTCTGGAGCGGAGCCAACTAAAGCCACTCAGTCAATCAGGCTTTGCAAGTTTGCCCAAAACAAAACTGGAGAACTGCAGCTTCACAAAGTCACTTTCACAATTAAGAGCCAACTATCCCTACCTCGGGTTTTTGATGAGCAGTGACTGGATGAAATCCACAGCGAGGTCAGAGATACCCTGAAAGACGTCCTGCGAGTAGTCCACATTGACCTGGGAGACGTTCAGGAAGGTCTCCTGATTTTCTTCTCCCAGGAAAGGTGACTCGCCTGTGAGCATCACGTAAATCAGCACCCCAATGCTCCTGTAGAGGAAAAGCAGCAAAACAGATCAGTACAGAAGAAAAAAAAAACCATGTCTTTAAATGTTTTATCACATGATGATGATGATGATGATAATGATGATGATAATAATAATAATAATAATAATAATAATAATGCTAAAAGACGGGGGGGGGGTTCCCAAATACTCCAGCATGTTCAGACTGGTTTCGGGGCATTTCTTAAAGTAAGGATTAGAAAATGGGCTGGGAAAATTCTATCTGCTGTTAGCGATCAAAATGTTTCCACAATGATAAGTTACCTTTATAAAACATCATATGAGTGTAAAAATACACACGTCTGGACTCTAGACACTCAAAGAGTTCAACTTACCACATGTCAGTAGCTGTGCTGATGGGCTCATAGTCCAGGACCTCAGGAGCTGAAGGAAAGAGAGAAACAAATGTCTCATTACACTTCATGACACAGCTACACACACACACACACACACACACACACACACACACTTCTCAATATCTCAGCAGTCTGATGCAAGTTTTCCAAAACAATCAATGATACTGATTTCTGCAGATTTTCAGATTGAGGGAGTCAATAGTCACGTGAAGATTTGTTAGTTTTACCCCTCCTCTTCACTACACTGAGCTGACGAGTCTTCACATGTCTGTTTTTTGGCAGCAGTAATGTGCGCGGGAGGATTTGAGGTTTGCAAATGAAGGATGTCCGACTCACCCACATACTCAGGAGTGCCCAGGATCTCCCGTACCTCTGACACACTGTCCACCCGCCGAGATAAGCCGAAGTCGACAATACGGATGTCACCCAGTGGCTTGGCACTCGTCAACAGGATGTTCTGAGGCTGGAGATGACATTACAGGTGTGAGAGAAAGGAAACATTGAATTACAGAGCAGAACCTGTTTCCCCAATAATAATAAAATAAAAATAACTTTCGGTACTAATATTTCATTTAGATTTTTACAGAATTGAAGTTGCATGTGAAAAGTAACCTTCTTTAAATGCTCCATTAACAATTTATCAAACAGTATCCACCTCAAGCGTGGACACCACAAAAACAAATGCTTTCATTAAGTCGAACATCCCGAGGCATAAAACTAGCTCGCGTGATGCGAGATCAGAGCCATAGAAAGCTTTTACACACCCAATTGGGCATACTTGATGAAATTAATGTTACAAGTAGATTAAAGCACTTGGCATTATTACAACAGGGTGTTTAATCAAGCCTGGTTAATTGTCTTAAGCACACTATCAAAAGTCATTCAGTCACATTACTTTTGCAAATGCGATCAATTTTTTTTTCCGCTAACCTACACCTCATGTTATGCAATAAAGGTTTATAAAAAAAAAAAAAAAAAAAAAAAAAAAAGTAGGGTGTACTATAACCAAAAACAGAGGGCAAACTATTTGTAGTTCCTTTCTTTGTTACACCCACATACACAGATATAAAACAGCGATTTTAATCAATTACTGTGGACATTAATGTATTTGAATTCACACACATACACCACATATCAGGCACTTCAGCCCTCAAGTATGTTTCTGGCATATTGGTTACAACAAAACTGTTCGGATTCAATCCCACCCTACCAAGAATGGTCAAAAAGATGTTTGAGACATTCCAGGCCTGTGGGCAAATCATCACTATGACGTACGTGTGCACGAACATACAAACAGTACACTCACCTTAAGGTCCAAATGAACTACGTTGTTTTGATGGAGACAGGCCACACCCATCAGAATCTGCCTGGCCAATCGGATGACGTCTTTCTCTGTGAAGGCCTCGTCGTTATCGGCAACACACTGGTTAAAAATCTCACCTCCGGCAGCACTAAAAGAGAAAAAAAACAAATAGAGTTACAATTTAGACCTCAAATTATATTCTCATGTATTAAACGACCTGATTGATGCATTTTACTGTGCCAAAAAACACGCCCTCGACCATCCTAGAATAACAGTTTCAGAGATGAGGGTGAGGTGCCTTTCATTGTCCCATCTGATATTAGGACCATTTCAAGCATATAATGAGCTTAAAACAATAACTCATAAAAATTACCAATAAAGCTACAGCACACCACCCACATGCTTGGAGTCGTTTGAACTCTACACCAGGAGTTTCCACACGTTATAATTGGTCCTCTCCAACAAGATCAGAGGAGACTTCTGTGTACCAACGAATGGAGAACTTCATCCATGTGTAACTGTAGCAGGGGTGACCAAGAGGATTTGCAGGCAGATACACCTTTGGGCTATGAAAGATTGGGAAAATCAGGGCCATGTGTAGTGGCTTTCGGGCCGCACACACATGCCCTATCCAACAGACACTCATGTACATGCTTTTCATCTACAGTGGAGAGTCTGTATGGATGATGTGTGTGTGTGTGTGTGTGTGTGTGTGTGTGTGTGTGTGTTACATAACCGTTGAATCCAGCTGTATAAATAAGGGATTCTGGGTATCACTTATCAGATGAGCAACTAGAGGCTTATGAAGAATTACACTGGGATATTGGGAACCTTTTGCCGCCCCCTTTAAATCAAACAAATCACAACAACTCAATCCCTTCATGCTAATGGAATAAACCCTTCACTTTAAATCCCCAGTAGTGACCGTCTTCTAAAGTAACAACAGCAAAACGAACCCCAAAAAGGTCTGTTAATGCTCACACAAGTGCAGGGTCAAAATCCTCACAGCCTTTCATGTATGGAAAATATGGAAAAACAGGTTTTGGTTTCGTTGTGCGTGTGAGAGAAAATCTGAAGAATCTATAAAGTGGTTCCATGGTCTGACTCGGATTTATGATCGACTCAAGAAGAGCAGCCATTATGTAAAATAAAAATTGCACTTAAAAGGCTGGTGATGCGGACGTCTCATTTTTATTTATTTCACCCAATCAAAATGCCGCTGCTCTGGTAAAGGATCAATGACAGAGGAATTTCCAGTTTACCCCTATGGCTTTGAAACCATGAGAATGTGGAGCAAAGTCAAAGATTTGTTGCTCGAAACAAACATTTCTGGAACAGAAAGCAAGGATAAAAACCATGCTCATCCGCTACACAAGACCACCAAGAGTGCATTTCCCCTCTCACGAGAAAACAAGAGTACTCAGACTTAAAGAGTCTTGCAAAAGATGTGAGAAACGCTCTCCAAAAGGCAGTCCATCTAGAAACCAGCAACTCTGAGAAATATGTCGCCAATAGTAATTCACTTCCCCAAATTTAGAATGTTTTGTAGATATACTGTGTGGACTGCATCAAAGCTGCTTTCCCACCATTCAAAATGGTAACCAACTCGACAAACTCAGATCTACACCAAAAGTTCTAGTGAGAAATCTTAATTGGTTTTGTAACCGGCATATAAAAACCAATATAATTTAATACCAATACAAGATTCACCAAAACATAAGGGCTATTACGATCGGTATTTCTTAAAATCGATTGATTTACAGTCCATCTGGTATTGGTATTTATAATTATTCTGTTTCAGAAGATCACAAATTCCCTACAGCAAATGAACTGTGTGCTCAGTCTTATAAAAACTCACTTTCCAAGTTGCTCAAAAATAGTTTTAGAAAGCTGTGAAAAAGTTAATTCGTGCCAGATGTCTTGTCTCTCTGGTTTTATTTTAGGGTATTAGAGGTGTGCTGAACCAGAGGCAGTTGGACACTGTACATCTGCATCAGTCAAAAGGATTTAAAACCATTGAAAATGTCCATTTCAGAGACTTCTGAGGGCGTTTGATCAAGCAGATGAGGAAAACAGAGCAGCATGATGAAGACTTATGACAGAGACTTACATAAGAGCTTTCCTAGAAAGATAAATGCCAAACTTTGAGCAAGGGAGGGCTTTCATTTTGTTTAAAGAATGAAACACAGATTCCTCCATTTTTTTTTTCCAAAGAACATCCCTTGTGTGTGATAAATTCTACAATGTTGTTTTGAGTGGTTGCTAGTGCGTTTTTACAGCCCAAAACAAAAGAGATTACCCTCAAATCTCTATTAGATCCTTCAATGTAAATGCAGACTGCTTGAAAGTATGAATCATAGTTAAGATGAAAACTCTCTCGAACCTATAGTTCAGCCTGTTACTTGATCGGACCCATTTTAACCCATTTACCAGCCTAAACAAAACATCCTAAAGTGATCTCATGTGACACCAAACATATAGGTACATGCGGCTTTTTGAAAAAGTGGCTAGTGTGTTTATAGTAATGCTGGTGTTTCGACACAAATTTGCGTGGGGTATCCGTGTGTGTTTGGTAAATTAAATTATGACCCTTCCTATTCTCAGTCTTACAATAGCTAGGGTTTTAACTTTTGCAAGAAATTTGCTTCTGACGACAGAGGATGTGGTGGTGCATTGCACATGCAAGCGCAAGTACGTCGCAGCTCTGCTTTAAGAAGAAAAGCCACAGGAAATGGAAATTGAAAGTGTCCTTTTCTGTCTGTCTCTCGTCTGTTTAACTGGTTTTTGCTGCTAAACCTGCCCAAATCAAGTTTAAGGATTTAACCAACAACAGAAAACCAGAGTAAAATGAAGTGGACGCATAGTTCCTTACCAAACTAGACAGACTGTTCCGACACGAAAGCAGATACAGAAATTTGCGAACATGCAGCAAAAAAAAAATATTATAATTTATTCATATAAAAATAGAAATGGGACTTGTATATCTATATAGGTTACGTGCAAACAGATCAACCAGACCATGACCGATGCAACTGAACTTGCGCAACAACTGTCGAGAAACGAGAAGAGTTACCTTCCTTATAAGGTAAACTCACTCCACAGGTTGTCTGCACACATGCCGATGTGCGTGTTTACGAGTCTCAGATTGACATACAGCTGTCTCTTCAGAGGATGTGGCTTAGCCGTGTGCAACAACTATGACTTTTTTTTGTGGCAAGTTACCTTTCAGACTGAGAGATATAATCTACCAGTTCTCAAAACCTACGTCATCCAACCGCTCTACACAGATCATCACCCAATATGTGCTGATATTATGCAGAATTTGCAACAACACAAAAGGGGAAAAACTAAATTCCTTTAGCAAATTAAGGGGAAAAAATAAGGGAGGTTTCAATGATAGATACACAGAGAGCTTACGAAAGCATTTAAACTTAATGACCTGTCATTTCCTCGTCGTTAGTGAACGTCATCAGCTAAAGTTTTACTGGAAAACTAAAATAGTGTGATTATGCTTCAGCTGAAAATATACAGTAAGCAATTTTCTCAAATATGTGGGGAATACCAAAGTGTTAAATGAATAACTCATACAAGTCAACATTTACAGCCCATGTTGTTCCACACCCATTTCACATCATTTTATTTTTTACATAATATTTCACACTTAAATTTACCTTTTTTAACTCAGAAATTTCAAAGAATGTCCTAACTGCTCTTTTCCATTTAATTACAATGAATGGATACTGTAGCTTTTCAGCTTTGAAAAAGGACAAAATTATGAAACCCCATAATTTTGTGTTACATAATGAAAGCCATATGGACATATCCAACAACTTAAGGGTGAGCTATTTTTATTTGTGGCAAAATGTATGAGTAATTAGGGAATTTAGGTCATCAATACTTTTCTTAAAACTCATAGGTCTGAGTCAGGACTGCTGGATGTTTTCAGTGATTCTTGAGATGCTCAGCAGAAAATGGGTTTGGGCAAAGGTTTGGTATGATTCTGGCGAGGTTGCAGTGTGGCCGGAAAAAAATGCAGTCACTTTGTTGTGTTTTCTGAGAAGTGTTCAGATTTGACCTTTCAGAAGGACTGAACACTAGAACGCCACATTCTCACTTGAGAATTTGATTCTTTGAGTTCTTCTTATGGTTATTGTATTGGAACATTCAGCTCACTCAGTCAAAAGAAGAACTAGTTCAACTGTGGTCTGTGGTACATCCAAAAAGGTACAGACAAACAAGCTCCAAAACACATGCTTTCAAACAAAAGCGTTATGAAAAATTCCTGTTTTGATTTGCCTGCTGTGCCATTTCTTTGTGCCTGTAATTATAATCTTCAAAAGCCCTGGTGACTTGGAATAACAAAATTATGGTGCGCAATGTCCAAGTTATCATAAAACACTCCACCATGCGCTTAACTTTCACATTCAGGGAATGTCACTGCATAAATGTGTGAGTGTGTCTCTTACCACTCTAAGATGAGGATGATCTCTGTGGTTGTCTCATAGACCTCGTGCAGTGCCACCACATAGGGATTCGCCTTGGCTGACTCCAGCACTGCGATCTCGTTCAGAATGTCGCCTCGGCAGTCCTGACCCTTCCGCCTTTTCCTCAAGAACTTCGCAGCGTGCTCTTTGCCAGTAGTCTTCTCCACACACTTCTTCACTACTGCAAACTTGCCCCTGCGTGCACAAAAATACACACAAGTGCAATTAAATAAACCGTTTGGGAGAGATATATATATATATATATATATATATATATATATTTTAAATAGAAAATGTATTAGATACAGTAATAACAGGTTTTGAGAGATTCTTAATCCTTTTAACTCCTTTAATAACTTTTACTCTACATGCACAGCAAGAATTGACTTTATAGTTGGCGTTGTAATTTTTTGATCATCAGCCCAAAGATGATGCACGGTGAATATCTTTGTATTCATTCTTAATCTGTCAGTTTCACACTGGTTATGATTATTCTCTCCCTCTCTTTTTCGAATGCAAAGAGAGCCTGACACCCAAATGATAAGAAAGACAGTTGGAGCTGTCGGAGGATGCTTACACACACACACACACACACAGGCTCATTCACACCAATTTCCTTCCATCTCCCTCATCTGACCTCCCACACCTCATCTCTCAGTCAAAAAACACACAGGGTGCTGCATACACACAAAGAACGGGACTGTCAGCATGGACATTCTCTTGTTTGATAGTGAGAGGGACAAATGGCTCTAAACCACACCTCCTCTTCAGGCCATCTCATAAAGAGACACCAGTTTGTGTGTGTGGTAGAAACCACAACAGACAGACCACCCACTCTTCCATTGAGAGCCAATGGTGTCCACTCCTCCCACCATCTAGTTCAGCCAATAACCAAACATGACACTTACAAACAAAATAAATTTGGCCAACTTTGCTGTAAGAAAAAGACTAAAGCTAAAGATGTCATGTCTTTTACCACAGAACATTTAAAAAAAATATGGGGGCTTTAAAAAGCTACTGTTGAGTCTTGGTGTAAACAATTCCCATGATTGTAAAACCATTGAAAAGTCCCTAAAAAATTTCCAAGGGTGAAAGCAAAAATGCATCCATTTCCAGTGTTGTAGTTTTCCTGCTAAATGTGAATTTGGTTGGCAGAGAGAGAGAGAGCACGTAGCAGAGTCTGCACTCAGAACACAGTCAGAACAGAGAGTTTACATGAGTACAAGAATCACATGTAATGGTGCCACCTCTCAGAACAGCCCAGTAGTTCAGTACGTGAGGAAATTATCCTACACAAAAGTGTTTTGACTAGTGCAGACATTAAAGTTTACGATTTCTGAATCACAAAAACACCCATAGTGTGTTGGATTGAGAATTGACAAGGTCAAAGGGCAATGCATTAGTTGCCGTAATTCTGTCAACCTCACATTTCTCCTGCCCTCTTCTCAGAAGTGTGAACAGAGCAGGTTCAAAAGGTCAGGTAAAAAAAAAAAAAATTTGTTCCAACCAATAACACTGAATGAGTAAAATGAAAAGTAATGAAAAGAATGAGAAATCAATAAAATACCACAATACTTTGAAAGACCAATGAACATGGTCAGCCTTAATCTAAAGCAATGACTCGCAAAAAGAGGGCAGGAAATTTACATTCATCTTTGGAGATGACCCAGATACTGTGGTTGTTACTTCCTATGAGAAAAAAAAATATATTATTCACACCATCTTCTTTCACGGTCTGTCTCTATCACTCAGTTTCATTCTCATGGCCAGATGGTAGACATGTAGACATCTATTCTTTGACTCCCAAAGTAAACATTTAAAAGACCAAACGCATGCACGTGTGCACAAAAACAAGTCCATTTAGATAAAGCTATATATAATCTCAATTAGTTATTAAAGGGAAATCATACAACCCCATCAAGCGAAGGACTGAATCACATGCACTGCTGGCCTGTCTGTTACTGGTATAGCAGAAGACTCAGTCAGCAACATTCCTCACACAGACCACCTCGGATAGAGGATCACTGGATTCCCAGCTGAACTCATGAACTTCATTGGCTTCCTTTGGATACTTGTAGATTACCAAAATAGCTACACATCAAAAAAAAACCTTGAAGTCAATTGAAAGCTTGTGAAAAGGTGGAGCTAGAACTGATGAGGTTATATATGAAGGTATCTGGATGTAGTTCCTCGAATAGATTTTGGTGCATGACCAGGAGGTAGGATTAAACTAATTTTTGCATACTCCAGAGAAGCTCCAAAGATGATATGCTTAAAATACCCTCTAATCTCACTGAATTGGGACACAGCTCGTTAGAACTAAAATGAACTAGGACATCCACTACACTGTACGTCAGGGAACCAACTCTGCAGAACTTCAAGGGGAACAGACAGAAGTTTATTTGGTAGATTACATGAACTTTGTTCTCTCACAGCATCCATTTCCACACCAGTGACAACTTTTGGTACTCAAAACATTAATGAGAACAAGAACTATTGTTATAAATCCAATGAATTCAAAAATAAGGGGAGGAAAGGACTGGAAGTGGAAACAGAACTAAACAGGACCGATAACTAAACTGATCTTTTCAATCAACTAAACAAGTTGTCTGGGAACAAGCTTTTGGATTTGATCTTGCTAAATAATACGGAAATTGCTGTTGGAGCTTTGTCTCAAATGAATGAAGTGCTGACAACAGGCCCAGATGGTTTGGACATTCACTTAGACAAGTGTTCAGTCACACACACAACATACTTTTTACAGTTTACATTGTACTGTCTCTGTGTTTGAATGCAGTAAAGGAAAAATCTAGGCCAACGAGTATGTTACAGTCATCTGGAGAGCTAAAGAATGATTTTTAGAAGGTGACCAACCACGAAAAAAATATTTTTGTTGCACTCGGAGGAAATCACGTGATGAGCTGGCCCACTTAACTTACTGTGAACATCTCTGCTGCAAGAATTCTTTCACTAGAAGATGCATTTTGATATATTATAAAAAGAAGAGAGGAATGAAATCAGATTAGGTTATGCTGAAGGAATGCAAGAAATTTGTGTGACCGTCTCCCTCTGCCTACCCAGTCTCCACATCAACATCCACCAACATCTGCATTCCTCCATTCCTCATTCAATTCACCACTAGATAGACTGCATTATAAAAATAACAGCTTGCCTTGTGACTCATGCATGTGGTCTTTTTGTGCTCTTTAAATTACAGGGAAAAAACTCTAAGGCATGAGTAAATCGTGCCATCTCGCACGGTTCGGGTCAAAGCGTTTCAGAGAGAACCAAATGCTGACTAAATCCAGTCCAAATCGAGACATTTTACAACCCAATCCACAAATTACCCAACAAATTGGGTTAAATGATGCAGAAAGGCAATGAAAATTAAGTCCAGAAACTTGGAAAACAGAATTCACCTAAAGGCAGCAGAAAACCGATAATGTGATTGTCAACAAGCACAGCATGGATGTTTAAATGAACACGTGCCCAAGAGAAAACAAGTTACAGCGGTCTTTTCTATAATTAGTCAGTGGAGCATTAATTAGAGAACAATGTCATGGCAAGCAGTGCTATATCCATCACACATTGGCCCATGCGGCTCTTAATGAACAAGTTTAAAATTCTGTTTACTTGTTCAGAACACACACAAAGAGGCTCCAAGTCTGGTTTTCAGGTACAAGGGGCCCTTGGAAAATGCAAGGTGGTTCACCTTTGATTGATCACTAAAACGATTCGTCATGCGTCTATAGGCATTTCCCTCAAACAAAAAGAGATGTCAGTTTTTCAACTGTGGTGCCTTGCTGTAAAAAATTAAAACAAATAAAATAAAAATAAGCCATTTATGTCAATAAGATGTTCTTCAATCAGAAGACACTCAAAACACCTACTCACTCGAGATCGTTCAGAGGGACCAACCAATGAAATACTTCCTCACAGCAGACACAACAACACACCATCGCGCACAACATTTGGAAAACACAATCAACTGTGACAACAATCTGTGAAAGCTTCACAGAATTGTAGTGAATGAAAATACAAGTCAGTGAACAGAAGTGAACGACGACGAATTAACATTGGTTTAAGAAAGAAACACTACTATTCACCTGATTGCAGGTGAAACACTGCTGATTCACCGGATTACAAATGAACTAAATGAATCCGAGAACGGCCCCATTATAATAAACCTAAAGGTGCACAAGTGGGCGATTAACAGAGAGTTTCGTCTGCAGTATTGACAAGCTGCAAGGGCTTAAATCTATCCAGCTGATCCTCTTATTACACGTGCGGGAGCCAAACAAATCTCTGTCGTCTTCCAGCTGGAGGTCATTCACCCTCTTAATTCATTCTCACGCAGTTTCTCAGGTTTATGAAGGTGCCTGCGGTCTTATGACTACATTAATTGCACACATTGTACGCTTTTAAAAGCGCTAATTTCTCCATAGAGTAGATAATCTGCAGTGTTTTACCTGCCAAGCTCTTTGCCGACCAGGTCATAGTTATTCTTGAAAGGGTCGGTCCTTATCCGCGTGCGAATCTTTGTGACCACTCCGTTCCTGTTCATCATTGTGCTGTTAAAGACCTGCTGCAGGATATGCCTGGCGTTCTCCGGAGCACTGAGTAGAGCGCTGTTCAAGCCAACTGTGTTGGGGAAATGATGATGATGCTTAGTTAAATTAACTCTTGCACGGGCAAAATTTCAAAAACAAAATATCTGCCACCACAAGTTTATCGCAGCGTTTAAAGCGATGCAAAGGTTCTGAAACTATTGGCTTCCAAGAAACTCACAGACCGTGTTAAGAAACGCGATCGTTATTCCGCCGGTGTACACACGTCCAATCAGCCGTAACTCAGCTTGAGAATGCGGACAAACATGCCCAAGCACAAGGCTCGTTACCAACTCCGCCCTTAAAGATCTGGCCAATGGGAGTGAAGAATTCTTGAAGGAGGCGGGGTTATAGAATGGTAATTGGCAACTCATAGGATGCAAGTTAAATTCTCAACCATGTGACGTGATCAGATAAAAAAGTCCTCCAAAACAAACTTTTTACTACATTCAAAGCACATAAATGGAAAATATACATAGCCTACATAATATTTTTTTTTTCATAAATTGTAAATACAAACCATGATCCAAAATATGTTATTTCAGCAATAAGATATGTGACATTTTAAGGTTTCAAAAACACATTTTGAGAAAAAAATATTTCAACCAAGCTATTTACATCATAGGGTATAAAAATACATCTGTTGATTCCTTATTGTCACTGGCAACCAAATAGACAGAGCCCTACCTTGACATGCCTCATACTTTGCTAAATCATATTTCACATAAACACACACACACACACACCTTTAATATGAAACAGAGTGAATGAGGCAACATCAGTTAAACTCACGGGAGTTAGACTACAGTGAACCAAGTAAAAAACAAGTCACCTTGAAACGGGGTGAAAGTATGAAACCAAAAACAGAGATTACTGGCAGACAGAGAGAGAGAGAGGGTGTGTTCTGAAACCAGCTGGAATGACAAAAATCCTGACACTCATTAGGTAGTCTAATTGTTTTTGCATATGCCTATGTGCGTAGTAAATAACTTTAATAAATAATTTTGGAATCCGGGTGATGCAGACACGACTAGATAGATCCAGACCCTGTTTCTTTAAACCATAAATGTGTAATCAGTTTAAAACCACAGAGCCAAGTGTGTGATGGGATAAATATGAGTGAGAGAGCGAGCGAAAGGAGAATGAAATGAAAAAAAGATTGAGTTTCATGAGAAAAGGGCATTCGAGCATTCGTCGTCTGCCTCCCTGGCTTATGCAAGACTGTTTTTCTTGACCTAAAGTGGTTACTGAAAGTTTTAGGGAAGTCATTCTTTGTTTGAAATGTCTAAACATCGTTAAAACAAGATAAACCTACTTGAGACGTAGAGTTGTGTAAGATGATGAGGTTGTTTTCAGGGAATATACGAATTGAATTAAGTTTATTATTCTTACCCAGTTCAGAAAAAGTTTGGCTGTAGATGTGAGCGGCCATGAGTTAAGATGTGAGTCCTGTGCACAGACATCCTGCTTAATAGTTAAACTCTGAGCAATGCTTGCTGGCAGATGTCTGATGGAATCTCAGCTGCTTTGTTTTGCTCTACAGGACCAATGTACCTTGACTGAGCATGATTTCCCTCTCTCTCATCACTGCTTTGGTTGCTGTCCATTCATGTGTGTGGGCACATTAGTTTGAAAGGTCAAATGGGGACATGCAACTGTGATGTCTGAGCTAAGAAAACACCTTTTGTCATTCATGTGTGCGTCTGTTTGTGGAGATGCCAGGCTGTGTGTTGCTATATGACGTAGTTTGTGGAGGCTTGACGTAGAAGTAGCATTGAGGAAAGCGAGCAACAGGCCTTTCCATTGGCTGGAGCGCATACAAAGGAACAGAAAACAGAAGAAATCAGGATGAGAAAGAATTGTGGTTTAATCGGCATTGCTCAGTCATGAGATTAAGCATGTGTTGGGGAAAAATAATTTGGCTTTATTGATGATCATGATTTGAGAGTGATCCATCTTGTGATTTAATAGAACCAAGAACATCTGATCATCTGTACAAAGACTTCACATGATCAATGTCACAAATTCACTTAGAAATTCAATTATTCGATTAGTGAACTATAATCTTAAATATAAAAATACATATTAATATGCATTACTGTAATAGTATTCATATTAATGTTAATATATTGACATGAACATTAATATTAATTGTATTAATATAAAACATATAACATTTTTCAATTTTATTCAGATTTTTACAATTGTAAATAGCTAATAGATTTTGTACAGGTTGCTAAATCAACAAATATGTTTTGTTTTGTTTTTTTCCATTTTAAACTTTTTAAAAAGTTTTTAAATAAATAATTATCACATAAACATGAATTATATATACATTAACATGAACATTCATATTTATTTATTAAAAAAATATTTTGCTTTAATGATTACCGTGTTCTCCAGCATGATTAATATTAATATTAATTTATTTTTATTTTTTTAAATAATTAATATTAATATGTATGTATTTATTTGTTGTTTGTTCACTTCTTTCTTTAGTCATTTTAAATATTTTTATTTGCAGGTTTAAATTACATTTTGAAGCAAATCATTTATTCCCCAAAATTTGTATGCAATTTCATTTTCTAAGCTACAGTACACCCTCGTGTACTTTGGCAGTGTCCCTGCACTAAAAGAGGTAACCACAAAAGCCTTCTGTTTAAAGCCAACCTACACCCCTGCTACACACACACACACAATAAGAAGCTTTCACTTGAACTTTTTCACAAGGGTGACCCTAAACCGTTTGCTTTAGTTAGTAAATGAACATGCAATCAGCTTCAATGCAAGTTGTTAAAATGTAACAGTAGAAAGTAGTTCTCTGAACAGAAATATATTTAATGCTCTATATTTTGATCTAGAGGAAAGGGCAAAACATTTTTTTTTTTTACATTTCTAATGTTTCTACTCTGTATAGTATAAACAGGACTTTAAATCTCCAACTTCACATGTAGTCAACTTTTCCATTTGAATATAAAGCTTGAAATTCCAGTAGCAACTCATGACAAAGGTGGGGTTGGTTTGGAGGTGTAAGAGAAATGACATCATAATTCAGAATCATAAAATCCAAGTTATCTCTCACAGTGATAAGAGAGCGCTCAACTTCCTGTTTCTTAGGTTCATTAGGTTCATCTGCACGAATGCAAATGATTTTGTAAAAAAAAAGATAAAAAAAAATGACAGGTAGCAGCAGAGATCTGACCACATCCTGCTCTTTTACAGAGACGAGCGCACGCACCTGCATGCTTACAGATACATATGCAGCTAAGATAGAACTGTATTTATTCAAATCACACGGAAGGTAAATGTAAATGTCACACTAGGTCACACAAAAGAGCTCTTGTGTTTGCTGTCATGCAATCAACAGTATTGCATAAGCAACCAAGTTAAGAATGTAATTAGAACAGACGCAAAAGACTCATACAAAAGAGGAGGGATATTATTTTGAGACACACATGTACATGCCTGAATTAAAAGATTTCCAGTCTATGTCATTCAACGTCAGTGCTTCTATATAAAGCCAAAACACGTACGTATTATAATGAAGACTGTAATAATGTTTTGTAATGCTTTACTATGCACAGTGGTGACTGAAGCCCATTTTCTTCTCAGAAACAAAGAATAAAAGCCAATTGTGCTTTTATATCTCACAAGTGTGACTATCGCAGTTGCGAATGAATGTCTCAAATCTTACTTTATATCACATTATCGCAACTTTAAATCATATTTATTTTTATATTGTATTGTAAAACCCTAACTTAATCTCACAATAGGCTCAAGTTCAGACTTAGCATTTTACATGCTAACAGTTTCTGTATACAATACCAACATTTTTGCAAGAAGTTAATACATTTATTTAACAAGGATGCATTAAAAGGGACCTATATTATTACTACTATTTATACAAAAAAAAAAAAATTCTTGTATCCACTTGTATCCACTCACTTTTCCAAAAGAAGGCTTTGACTCTTTGACTTTACATCTCGTGCCTCAGATACTCTGCCAAAATAAAACATCTGTTTGGTTTTGATTATTATCTATCATGGTCACAATCACATGACATTGACATATAAATTTAAACTTCTGGTATAAGGTTTTCTGAGCACACACATCGCACGCACAGAAAGCTGGCTGCCAGACAAAGGGTGCATCACCTCAGTGCTAAACGAAGTTCTCTTTCACATCTTATCATGCTTAAACTCTCAAAAACACACAAAGGTCACATAAACGTATAGTCGGATATCTCTGTGAACGTACACAGCTGAGAAATAAATCACATGTGTATATTAGATCTGTGTGACAGCAACTACTGCTGTCTATGCTGCTAATTTGAATCGAACAACCAAACAACACTGCTCTTAACTGAATAACTTTAGTAGAATGAATTTTATTCATCAGCCAATTTAATTTATTGTTAATTTCCGTCTGCTGTTGTATCCCCTCTAGTCACTGTGTACAGCTTGCTAGGGGCAGGGTCTAAGCTAATACATTATTGTCTGTCAAACACCATGTAAAAGCTAATTTTATTGAACAAAAAAAAAAAAACTTTAATCAAAGAATCGTGAGAAACCATGCATAATTTCCACAAAATATTAAGCAGCGCATCTGATTTTACCTTTGCTAATATTAATAAAAAACTTTTCTTAAGCACATAGAATGATTTTTGAAGGATCATGTGACACTGAAGACTGAAGTAATGATGCTGAAAATTCATCACAGGAATAAATTACATTAATATATATAAGTAAATAGAAAAGTTATTTGAAGTTTTAATAATATTAATGTTTTACTGTCAAATAAATGTAGCATTGATGACTATATGAATATGAGACTTCTATTGAACAACATAAAAAAAAATCAACTATAAACCTTAGAATGGCAGATTTTCAGCATTGAAGCATGTTCAGCAAAAAACAAAAAACAAAACAAAAAAAAACCTTCCAAAGTGCCATTAGACTTTTAAAGCTCAGGCGAAAAAGCATTTAAAGGGGCTCATTGCTGGGGTTAAAGAAGCTGCCAGGGAGCTCCAAATTTTCCGGACAAGGTTTGTGGTTTGGACTCAGCAGTACTTCGTGTTTGTAATTTAGATTTCTGCATTAGTTAAGCTGTAGGATATGTGAATAAATACAGCATAGCAAAAATCTGTGAGGCATTGGCACACATGGAAAGTCTGAAAAATTACTGTTCATATAACAGATAAAACAATAGGCAGTCATAGGCTTTCAACAGGCTCTTGGGAAATTAATAATAATAAAAAAATGTTTAGCTGAATACTTTTCTCTAATATCTGTGCACACACAACAACAAAATCCTGTTGGATCTGTGTCCCACCTCACACAGAAGTATTTGTATTTGAGTGTCTGTACGTGTGTGTGTGCTGGGTGCATAACACAACTCCCCACACAGCGGACGGATTTCCGCATCTCTGTCAGGAATTTCCTTGATTTCCTGAGCAGACTCTGACAGGGAGCTAAACAGTGCCCTCATGCTCTGCGCCTGCTCCTAAGGGTCTCGTCTGAAATCCAGAGAAGGAAAACCTTCAAGTATCATGTTCCTTCAGCTTAAAACCTCATTTGTAAAGGCATCCAACCAGACGGCAGTGTTCAAAAGTAACGGCTCCACATAAACGGGGCCACATATGAAAAAAATCATGAGGGGTTTCCCTAAAGAGAAATACACTTTAAGAATATAACAGTTGTCTGCATTTAGACAGTCGTAAAACACTCTAAATCTGATTTTGAGTTGGTGTTTTTTGCCTCAAATACTCAAATAATATATTGTCTGTTTTTCCCTCGTTTTTGCTTTTTCTCCATCTCTCCCACAGTTTTTATGCCTGCAAACACCCAAACTATTTAAAGAGAGTTTAATTTCAGGGTGTAAATTTGACATTGGACATCAAGTGATAACCAACAGTGGAACACTTGTTTCTCTTAAAAGAAAAAAACACACACAAAAAAGCCTTAAGATTAAAGACTGTGTGTGCATGTGTGTGTGTGTTCCCATTTAACATTTCAGAAGCATTTTTTTTCATAACCTTAATCATTTTTAAACAAATCCTCACCGAAACATATAAGAGAGACCCATATGCCTTAAGTATGTCTCAAACACTGTGTATTTCTCACAAATGCATGATGTGTGTAATTGTCTATTTATCTCAATATGCTGATGTGTGGACTTCACTGGCCTATAAAGATGTCATGATTTCCAGGCAGTCATTCATGCTGATATGCTCATATGGCGGCTGCAGTAATACTGTAAGTCTGTGTGTATGGAAAAAAACCAAGATACACATTTTGCTGAGAGCTGACAAACTGAAAAACCACATGAACGACACATTGATATTGGGTTTTTTAACCCTGAATGACTATGAGAAAGAGAGAGAGATGCTAGCTTATGCTTCAGGGTGTTGATAAAGATGTCAAATTACATTTTGCAAATCAGCAAAACTACCAGAGAGAATAAAACAAGAAGAGAAACCCACAGCATCACACATTGACCCATATATAAAGCGGCGACCCACACCATATATAGCAGCTTTTCTGAAAGACTGATATGACTTTATCCCATGTGAGTTTTTCATTATTTTTAATGTACTTTGTCATTAGCAAAACTTTACAGGGTGTGCCTTTAAAGTGTATTATGATCTTCCCATTTATAAAAGTGTTAAAAATAGTGCTGAAAGTGAGTTGTGATTGTGATGTGGTAGACTATTTTCGGGGATTCACTAGAAGCACAGACATTCTATCCTTTTCTGAAAGTCTTTTTCTTGAAAAAAAACATCCTTTCTCCTAAGGTATTAAGAACCTCGCGGGACAGGTGTGTCTGTCTAAAACACGCTATCACCTCTCTGTGTAGTGTCATTGCTCATGCCATTGATATCCGTAAAACCTGAGTAATTCTCACAACTGTAATCTCACAGTTCCTGTTTTAGTTTTTTTTTTTTTTTTTGCATAACGACTTTGCATAATGACACACCCGTTTGAAGGGAGCATGACATAAGCAACAGTTATTTTACTAATAAATAGTAATTTCCTCTTTCAGCAATTCACAGGAACAAAAATTTCAGTGCCACCTTCAGGAAGACCAAAGGTGTTGTCCATTTCATGGCTTTCAAGGATGGAAATCCCCTTGCTGGGACATTCCTGATTTAGACAATCTCTTATCAATATCATATTAAAATGGCAAAGTACTGAAAAAGCAGATGTCATTATGCAATTATTGTCAGTGAGGGAGAAGAGGTCATATCCTCTAAACTCTATAGTCAGGAATTTGTCCAGAGCTCGGGGGCCATGCGACACAGCACGTCCTACTTCAGCGAAAAGATGCTATAAACTGCTGTCATCGAGCATATGGGATCTGAGTGCTCGGGAGGCACGCACATCCGTTTTGAAAAAAGTCCAATATCATAATTTTCCCACTTAACTTATTCCCTATTTGGCGTGATCTTCGCTCTTCCATGCTTTTTTGGGGAAAAGCACAAGGGATGATCTAGAAGAAAAAATCCAACTGTTTAGATAATGGAATGCTGCATTTAAAATAGATAGATAGATCTATTTACACTTACATCAACAATCTTCACATAGCCTACTTCAATATGTATTTTGACTGGTGAGAAAGGGAAACTCTTTAACAGACAGGGAAAGGGATTGAAATAGAAACTTAAGTATGTCAGAAACAGCTCACACAGGTGGAACAATATGTCCATAAATCTAGAACTCATCTCACAGACATCATAAATAACTTAACAGAACATTACCGCTAAAGCAGAAAAAGTTGTCTATGCCAAAATTGTCTCTAAAGAAATTCCTAATGCACATATAGACCGGGCCTTCTCCATTTGTACATTTGAATCACTGTGCATTTGAACATGGTGAGGATTTTAATGCTGTTTTTATTGGTTGCCTTACAGTTTGAGAACTAAGTCCTCTTTAACGCGAGCACATGGTGTTATTTATCTTCTCATCTGACCGTTTGTGCGTGTAGGACTTTAATTCATAGGGTTAATTGAGGAGGCCACCTACTATTGCAACAGCCTAACAACTCAAAACACTGAGCTCTTTTTTTTTTTTTTGGTAGAGAATGAAAATAATAATAGAAAAAAATGATACAATTCCTTTCACTTTGTTGAACTGAAAGTCAACAAGTTAAGCTAACATTTTGGGGGAAGCACTCACATTTACTTTAGAAAATATTTAGTTTGTACAGTATTGTGTTTTTTCTAACACTAGACAAATGTCAAAGAGGTTAATATTCAAAAATGGCAAGGATTAAATATGTTTTCTTTGTGTAAAAGTTATATTAGCCTCAGTGTTAGTCACCAGGGGACTAGAAATACTAGTCAACGCTCTCAATGTTGACGCATAAGGAAAAGCTGCCAACTCAGTTTTGAAGGCAAGACTAATATTTAGGGAAACCAAATACTCTATTGCATATCTGACTATCTGTCACGGTCTGGTGTACAAAACAAAGAGCATGATGAAGAACTATAATTTAAAAAATTATTTTAATAATCCACAGCAGAGAATGGGCAAAACCAATCACAAATCCAAATGAATAAACATCAAGAGCAGACAAAGGAACGAATGGAGAACACTGGCTTTAAATACTGGGAACGTAATAAAGAAGAAATGAAACAGGTGGAGCTAATTAATCAAAAACCATGGAAACTAACTAGGCATGGTAACAGAGACACAGAAAACTAAACTAAGGCTATGTCCACACAGCCACAAAACCGACACAGAACGATGTAGTATATATGCCAGGCCAGTATGCAGCACTGTAATTCTATCAAATAGATTCACTAAAAATGGAGAGGAAGACTTGGACTATGCGCATAAACCTTGCGCGTGGTAAACAAACAAACATGGAACAACACATTTATTAATCTGTGTTAATGTTAGTTAATAAAAAGACAATCGTTCAGTGTTTGTTCCTGTTGCTGTTACGTAGCGTACGTGTCTGACTAAGGGCAAGACGTGGGCTGATGACGTCATCGTTTCAGAAAATATACAGATTCGTTTTCAGATTTATCCACTCCTGGGACCCGGTTTAAAAAAATATTGGAGGAGCATAACAGAGTCAGAGGGACGGGGTAATGAGGCGAAGCAAGAGGAGTGGAGTCCCAAGGCAGCAGGTGGTCGACGACTGACCAAGGTGGAGCCGGAGGGACGAGGGAGCCCAGGAAGAGCTGGCGGGGTGACGGCCCACGGTGGAGACGAGGGAGCTAGGAGCCAAGGAGAAGCCGATGCTGGAGACTGGAAGTCCTGAGGTGGATCAGAGCACCCAGATGGTGCTGACTGAAGGTGAGCTGAGGGATTGGCTGGTTTAAGAAGAAGTGGGAGAGGGAAGCTGGGAGAGAACACAGGAGGACTTGAGCTGGGCGGAACCAGCGGAGATGTAGAAGAACTGGGAATTACCTCCCCAAACCAGTCTATCAAGTCCATTTGAAAAATGTCCATTAGTCCCTCCATATGATTCCCAAACCAGATTCAGCTTCCCCTGAGTCGCAGGAGTGTGCTTTCCTCCAAGCCCTTGATTTCCACCAGTTTTCCCATGATGCACAGTGGTGCCAGCTCACACACCTGGTCAGTCGCGCTCTTGAGTCCTAGCTCCAGGACAATGATTGGCTCTGATGCTTTAAACGGCACTGGCTCTTTAATCAAGGCAGGCTCAGACGTATAATAGAATTAATAATAACAGTGATTCATATAATCTCCCATCTCATCTGAAATTAGACTCAAATTCTTTCAATCTCCTCTACCCTGTTCAAACAATGAACCACAATTTTTACTTCGTAACTCAAGGGGAGCATGAATGTCTCAGTGTAGACATTTCAGTATGTGAATTATTAAAATAATAATAATATATCATAATTATTTTTGTAGCACAAAAACGACTGAAGTCTTTGCAACCAGGACAAGTCAGCCTTAGGTTATACTATTGTCTCTCAGTAATTTGATCTTTTGACTGGGGAATCTCTGGCATGCACAACATTGCACTTCCACATTAAAACACAATGATCTACAATATATTTCTTTAGAAAGTGCATTAAAGAGGAATTTGATTCAGAAGATTGTTTAACCAAGAGATCACTGTTCGGCTGGTTATGACCCATTTAGTATATACTAAAAGCATAACTGAGTTATATAGTATATTATGTTACTTCCAAAAAAAAGTTTGCAGAGATTGAAAATGTACATTATAAGAATGAGAACTTCATTGCACTGACAGTATAAGACCTAACATTTTGTGCTTCATACAGAATGTAGTCAAGTGACATCACGTAACAAATATGTATTTTAAAAATAGCTGTCTAGTAGAAACCCACAACAGTATCAGGATAATTCATTAGGAATGAAGTAGTTGATTTGACAAGCAAGTATTTTTCAACTGTTCTTCTGTGAAGCAGGTCTAGTGGAAATAAAACCAGAAACCAAACCTGTCATAGTGTGAAAACTTGAGAAACCCAACATACAATAGGTTTCAAAGAAATAGCGTGGTAAATGACATGATGTCAGTTTATCTAAGGAATTTTTATGACTCATTGTTGAAATATTTGAGATAATTCCATTTAGTACTTTCAGTTTTGACATATATTAGCAAGTTAGATTCCAACAGAAAGTCCAAAATATTGTTTTGAGATAAATAAAAAATTAGAAGAGAGAGAAAGAAAGGTACCATAGTTCAGTGAGCTAACGGCTGAGCACTTTGGATTCTTGGCAAAAAAAAAAAAAAAAGGATTTTTAAGAGTAATTAAAAAAATGAGAACAATTAAATACCACCTGCTCTAGATAAGGTGAGGGACACATTGATTTGTTGTGTATATCACCTCATTTACACTCTATTTATACACACACACACACACACGCATATATATGCTATTAAATATGAAAAGCTATTTTCTGGACTGAAGACTGAGGGTGTTTTTTTGCAGATGTGTGTATTCAATAGAGCTAATGTTATATTTTTGGCCAACCAGTGTGTGAAATATAGTGTGACAGCCTAGATTTAAGTAACTATAACACAAGAACAAGCTTTGACTTATTTATTTGCTCTGTGATTAAAGGGCTGTTTAAAGTCTTTTTTCTCTTGAAGATGTCTACAGCTAAGTCATGAAAAGGCAATCAAAGCTGCAAACTGTGCATGTATAACCACGTCTCTCAAATGCATGTTCAAATGAAATATAGCCTATTCTGTAATTCGAGATCACAATATCAGACGTAAGCTGATTTGTATGTTATATTAGTCATTTATTGCACAATTATTTGTGAGCACAGTGCACTTATACTATAAAATATGCAAAAATGAAACCATTTAAATGCATAAAAACTAATTTTATATTCTGGCATTTATTTCTACTCTTGATTTCTGGCCTTTTTATCATTTTTGATAACTGCACGCCTCATCCATGAGTAATGTTGCAGAGCAAGCATTAACGAGTTTTGAGAAGCCGAATGAGCAGTAAAACTAAAGTGAGCCCCTTTATTAAAATATCTGGAGGTGAGAAATGATACAAAAACTGTCATATTCACCCAGTGTTACTTGATCAAAGTCGCAAATTGCAATCTCAATTCAGTTAACTAGAAATTAATTGTACTCAGTTTTGTTAAAGGCACTAAAATAGTCCAGTAGGCGTACGTTATAGTCAAACACATTTTTTATATAAAATAATAAAGATTTCTGTGCCACCCCAGACTGGTTGGCCCTTCCCTGGCCACCCATATAAAAACATCCTGGCTTCGCCACTGATTATGGGGAAAACAACTTGAGATCTATTAAGAATTTAAATTACCCTTGGAAAAACAAAATAATAAATAAATATAATAACAATACTTTTTTCTCCAAAAAAATTATAATATTGCCATGGTAAGAGAATGATTATTAGTTCGACAGCTAATAGTCATCAACATTTCACTTCTTGTTTTGCATCCTTTTAAGTGGTTCACGAGTTCAGTAATGTTCATGTATTGTTTTTTTGTTTTTAACGAATTTTTTCACTGTTTGTGAAATTTTCTTTGGTATACTTGATGTTTCCTCATGAAAGCTGCATAAACAGCCTGAGAAGTTTATTGTCCTCGAGACGGCAGATACACAAACATACATCAGTAAGTTGCAGCTCTTTTTGGCAGCATGGGTGTCCTGAAAGCACAGTTTCCACAGAACACTTCTCAAGCTCCTTCCACACAAATGTGCGCACAGTGGATGTGCTGATTTTCTGAACATCTCAGGGTAGAAATTCATGACTTTAGTGGTAATGAATGACGTGGACACAGACCAAACTCACTGAAAGAACACACAAACACACAGAAAATATGAAGGATGTCAATGAGATGGTGACCGGCGGGTCAAGTGGTTAACTAAGGAGAAAACCTTTGACTTTGTACAGTGGGTCATGAATTCCTGGTCAGATTGTGTAAACTCAAGTAAGGAACAAATAACAAAACTTGAGTTGATTGTTTTGGGCTAACCTGACCCAGCCACAAACGAGAGAATTGGCTATGATTTCTGGGGAGTTTTTCTTATCATAAACTTTTGGTGTTTTCCATTACTACTGTCAAAAGGGCTGACCAAACCTACTTGGCACTGAGCAGATGGATTTTATCACATTTCTAATTGCCCTGCCCAAGGGTACAGAGATAAAACAAAGCATAATTCACAGCTCACGGATGCCCTATACCAAGAAATGAACCTGCAACCTTTGTACTGTCAGGCCAGACCTCTCTTCTATGAATATTCAATATATTTTGACACATTTGTTTCGACACAATCAGTCGGATCATAAATCTCTGAATGCACGGAAATTCTGTGAAATTCTAAATTAAATATAAACATGAAATAAAATAAAAAACATAAAGGATTCATCCAAAAAACAAATAAACATTTTTTGGGATTTTAAAATTTTTATTTATATCAATAATTATGAAATATCTTATCAGGTTTTACACAAGTTCTGCCATCATTAAAGTGAAATCAATTTGACGTGGTCAAGTATGGCCAGCTTGTAACACATCAAAGTGCTCAAACACTGCACTGAGTAGTGAACACACACACACACACACCGTGAACACAAGGTGATCGACTGCACCCCTAAAAAATTTCTAAATATATGTCAGTTGCTACTGATTTAGAAAAAGATTTCATAGAGAAAAGTGTAATTCAATAAACAGAAGATCAATTAATATTGTCTTAATTTATTCAAGTTTATTTATATACTTATAAAACATTTATTTATTTATATTTTTCAATTTTATTCCTGTATGCACAATCAAATACACACATGAAAACATGACCTGGTCAGGTTTCCTCTATCTGCCGTGGTCTCACCCTGATGACTTTACCAGAAAAACCCACATTCGCCCCCTGTGCTGATAAATGCTGGAAAAATGCAACACTGGAGGATTTCCAAGCACATATCCACACACACACATATTCAAACACACACACACATGCCTCTTCTGCTTTGTCAGCAGGCATAGTGTATACTCCAGCTAGTTGGATTCTCTAAATTGAGGCTCCTGCTTTAGTGTATTGCTGATGAATCTTTCAGCCTCTGGCCCAGATTTTTTACTTTCATTCCTTTCCATTATCCCTGAACTCTGGAAATTAGTACTATATATCACTGTCAAATGCATTTCATAATCAATATTGCTCTATGTATTTGTGTGGCTATCTGACGGCTTGCAGTTCCAGGTGTAAAAACAAGGACAAATATCTCTGTAATCTGATCACTGTGGCATCACTCATAGTCTGCAAGTGCACATTACTCAGATAAAAACACTGATTATTTAGGGCCAACAGCTGACATTCACAAAACTGAAAGCATATACTTGTGTTGTTCCACTACTTATTTTATGAGCCAAATGTTTTTGGTTTCTTTTTATGAACCAAATATTTCCTTCTGGAAAGCATCTGGTGAGGCAGATTCAGATGATGCTGATGATTAAACACATTTATTTTGAGTTAGCTAGTTATTAAACATTCTTTAACACAGGTTGCAAGAGTATCATGAAGTAAACTGCTGACACTTTATCTGATCATTGCTACGAATTTCTGTTTTAATCAGACACAAGATGCCAGTATGTGAACTGTACCATCCTGCTTTCCTGGATGAGCAGTTATCACAGTAGAAACGTGATAAAATTAGAATTTTAGTCTGCTTGATAAGATTCTGTGTAATACATATGCCTCTATGTAGCTATACAGGGCCTAAAATTAACACTCGCCAAGCGCCACATGCGAGTAAAAACCAGCGTTGACGAGTCCATGTAACAATGTCGGGTAGAACTTGCCGGGTAGAACTTTTACAAATTTTAACAATGCAATGAAGTGAAAACAACAGACAGTTTTTAAAGTGATTCACTGTTTCTGACATTTCTGAATCTGTCCAAAGACGAGATCATCGTGATTAGCTGTTCTGTCATAAGCGACAAGAGCGAATCAAATAACAGCATACAAACGGACTGATAATGTGGTGTGACTGCCAGCTTGACCCTAGACATGGTTCTAATAACTTTTACCTGAGAAGATATTGCTGCTTCATTTTGGAAGATTAGCTTTTGCCTTCTTTATTCTTCATATATAACAATGGATCTGTGAGACCGAAATAGAATGAAAAACTTTGTTCCTTCTTCTCTCGAAACCTTACCTAAACAAAGTCATGCCCAGATGATGCAGGAACTTTCTTTGGGGTTTGTGCCAGCCATATTTGTCTACGACATAAAATAGCTGAAGACATTGCCTCCCCCACATCACGTGTCAGTTGAGAGTGGGCGGCCAAAGCAGAATCAACAAGGCTCCTAGATTCTTGGTCATCCACGCTTATCGTTTTTCGCAAAGATGCTAGCAGGGTGGCCAAAGCATTGCCTGTATGGGCTGCACGTGGAGTAGCATTAAAGGACCATGAAACCAGACGGTCAGTTTTGGCACTCTCCTTCCTGGGACAGTGAGGGTTTTTGGAAGCACGGACGGGCCTAAGTTAGTCCATGCAGCTGTCACTCGTTCTACTGGCGGCATGTCCCCCAATCCAGTTTCTGTAGGATAATGTGCATTGACCAAACGTCTACAGCAGCATTAAATTGTGGCTTTTAAGACAGTTTCTTCCAAGCTGTTCTCAACATAGACATGTAGACGTCTGCCACTGGAATAAGGTGCAGAACTATTCTGAGATATCAAGACCGCCTCCGGGGTCATGAGCATGACTTGGTTTACATAAGGTCTCATAGAAGGCAGAAAGAAGGTTATCATTCTATTTAGACCATTAGTGACGGTCAGAGTGAGGTCGAAACAGAACTAGGGTTACGTCTTCAACGCACGAAAACACACACAGTTGTGTCAAAATGCTCGGTTTTGGCGAGTTACCTTGTAAGCGTAGTCTTAAATTAGTTATGAAGTCTTAAATGACTGTAAAGAGTTGGGGAAAAATCGGACAAGTGTCAGATCCACGTCATGTGCATCAGGTTTTAAAGAGACAGTGCTGATTTCTTCAGTGCTGATCGCTTGTCTATTAAATGTTAAAAAAGAATGGCTTTCAATTATACTGTAATGTTGGATGGCTATAACTAATAGGGAAAATTGAGGGAAAATCAACCAGCAGTACAAATTAAAAACATTGTTAATATGTTTAGTCATTGCAGTATAGCCTGTTTTTGCAAAAAAGAGTTTCATGGTTGGTAAAAAAAAAAAAAAAGTTTTGGGTGACAAATTTGATAATGTCACCAGTCATTGGCAGGTATGGCTAAAAGTTAGTTTTAAGCTCTGTATGTATACACATACACACACACTAACTACATGCCCTTACTTGCCCCACATAAACGTACTATATAACTATAGACAGTATCACTGTTTCACATCGCTTTGGTGATTTCCCCATTGTTTTGTACTGTAACCTGCAGCTGATTGCTGTAGACTTTTCTTATCTGTCCCGAGCACAGCGGGACAGCTGCCAATCTGATCTCAGACACACAGAGAGAACACTGCAAAATAGCCGGAAATTCCACTTTGAACAACTACCAAAAGCAGCAGCACAGAAGATGCCTTTAAAAGCCGGCCGTGAGCCTCTTACATAAGGGTACAGAATGAGGCTTTGAACAAAAGGTGTATATTTCCCATGGGGACAAGAAAAAGAGAGCATGCTGAGATTAAAATAGAAGAAGCCAGCAGAGTACGGATGACCAGAACTGAATTGTTTTATTCATTTTATATATAAATAAATATTTTGTTGAATTAAAAAGAGAGAGAGAGAGAGAGAGAGAGAAATCATACGTATAATGGCAAAAAGTAAATAGTTCCATAAAAGCATGTCATACTTTTTTAATATGCCAGTGACTTTGATCGGATTGCCAGGACTGACATGCATGTTTTGTTCTTATTGCAGAGTCATGCACTCAAAAGTAAAGTGTTTTTGCCACCTAGTGGACATAATGGGCAATTCACTGACAAAACGGAATTATATGAAAATATTTATGATTTGGATTTTTCCAATCTGAGCTACAGTACAATTCATGAAAAACTGTCAGTTTTTTCAGAGGAATATGGTCATGTTTTTAATGGGCAAAATGGGTATTAATGGGTATTTAATTTAAATTCTATTTATTATAATTATTAATTCACTGTGTTAAACAATATTTAATTTATAAAAATGACCCCTTGTTTACTGTTTTATAAATCAGTGAATGAATGGATCAGTATTAAAAAAAAAAAAGCAATGGCCAATCAAAGGTGTTTACTGTTGGTTAGTCAGAATCCGCTCTGAACTTATTTGTGTTTTCACAGGTTTACATAGTTCTATATGCTCACAGATTTTCTTATTATAACAACTATAACAACAAAAAAAGCTTACACGATGTAAATAAGGTTATAATCATTGTGTAGTTAGTTATTGATTATATCAGGAGTTTGCTCGGACATTTGTGCCATAAAAGAAGCACCCTTTGCTCTGTGTCTCTTACATACTTCATTCACAGTTTGAAGAAAAGTTAATGTCAATGTTATGTCAAAACAGAGCTGTGCTTCAAGTGATGCAGAGTAGATTCAGAGCAACAAAGCTACAGCAGCAACAAGTCTGTGTTGCCTTAAAGATCTTTTTTATGTGTCCTTTTTAGGTAATGTTTGAACATTTTTATAAAAAACATATTTAATGCATTATTTAAATATTATACCATTAATAATTAACTTAATTTGTAGTTAACTAGTTAAATTGTATGTTAAAAAAGTAGATTTTTTTTTTATAACCATACAGGGCTGTTGTTGTTTGGCCTTATTTATTTATTTATTTATTTATAAATGACATGAGACTTTGTGAGACACTTGGTATACTTCATAGTCAATTTATAATAAAGCCAAAGAGCAAGAAGTGAGAAAAACTACTCTGCTGCCATCTATTGGATATAATGGTAATTTCACGACATTTTAATCTTAAATCTTTGTTTTCCACTAGGAGATAAATATTTATATTTTTTCGTCTTCTTCATGAATGAAAGTGAACATTTAAAGTGAATTTTGGCAGAGTTAAAATATAATGATAAAGGCTTTAAATTATTATAAGTGTTTAAAAAAATTATTTTTGGGGGGGTAGCCTACTCGTCTTTGTCACCCATGATTAGTTTGCACCCCTGTGTCTACCTGCCAGTGGGGAGGCTATGAATCAATATAAATAAATAAATAAAAATTTACCTCTTCTACATTAAATTAGTTGAGTTAACATAATTAGTTGTCAACCAGTACAACTAAAGCTGATAAAAACATACCTCAAGTCAACAATGAACAAAGAGAGGCTGTCAGCACGGGCACTAATTTCTGCTGAAAGGAACATACGAAGGTCTTTGGATATGGAGGACATAGTGACAGCATCTGCTGTAGCTAAGGCTTGTAAGCACCATTCTTTAAGGTGACAATCTGTTATTGTAAATATGAAGATTGTACTTTATTTTCAAGATTGTATTGTGCAGTTTTGCATATTCTGCAATAAAGATAAAGACTGATATTTTGTTAAAGAATGAGCACTTTGTTTTAAAATGTATTATATGTTTTTTAACAACTTGTATGTTGTATAAATATATATTTAGGTCATGAAGATATATTAACTTTTATATTATTAATTTTGCCTGGGGCCCCCACTTCATCCTGGTTCGCCTCTGATCAAGGAGAGGGAGAAACTGGGTCACGGGGAGCACATGGGGAGAAAACACGAAACAAGTTCATAAGTGTGACAACATGATGTTTTAGACTATAACTCTGCTGTTATGTTCATTACATTAACCCTTTAACTGCCGCTCGACCAAATGGTTGAGCACATTTTGAGTCACTATATTTTATTGAGCGGAGTACCTAACTTAATTCAAGCTGATTGAGCCATCTCTACCATCTGGTAGAGGTATGTTAAGCCAAAAAAAATCAACAGCATTTGTCACAACACTTCTTCTTTGATGGATGTCAGAGAGAAAGAAATCACTCCTGCCATGTAAACTGTTTTTGGTGAAATTTTGAAAGGTAAGCATATTTTTTTTGACATATTACACTGTACGAGCCCTAACTTTACAAAATTATTTTACTTGGTGCCATGAAAAAACTTTAGTATGTTTTCAATAATTTTTCAAAAACGTGCTCAACCAAATGGTTGATTTGTCACTTTATGGTAAACGTAGAAAAGCTAAGCTAATGTTTTAAAAATTATGGGATGTGTTGGAAAAAAAATACATTGAGTGTGGTAACTAATGACATAAGGAGATAAGAAATGCAAACAAAAAATGCTTTTTTCTTGGTGGGGCAGTTAAAGGGTTAAGTCAACTGAATTACATTTTGACATTTCTCTCTTGCCAGAAACAAGACCATGAAAGTGAATCGGTCAATAAACACACATCTGGAACAGTCTGTGACTTCTCCATCTGTCTTATTTCTGCACAAGTTGGACTAATCTATGCTCTAGATTTCTATGTGGAGCATCTGAGCAGAAATATTTGTGTTGGACAAATAAAACTGTAGGCTTATGAAATACCAGCTTCAGAATCATTTTAAAGGTACTTCTAATAAAGTGAAAGCAGGGTTGCCAACTCTTTAAGTTCAATTTGGAGACATTTTTTGGAGGAGGATTGGGAGGTGATTTCGATCTTTATTCATTATCAATTCATGTGTACACTGTAAATGTAAGGGATAAAAACCTTTTGTTGAATGCTGTTGAATGCCTTTTTATCCTCTTTTAAACTCAAATTCAGTATTTGCTTGCATTCGTTGTGCAATTATGCGAGTATCATTAAAAAATTATGTAATTTATGAACCCTTTTTTTTAATGTATCATTTAAAAATCTAGTTTTTAATCGTGTCTAAATATTTATTCAAAATAACGTAAAGATAAGTAAGGTATGACCTGCAATATTCTCGATATAGCCTATTTAGTAAGCCACATCATTACAAATTTTTATTTATTTATTTTTCTGACCACAAAATTAGTCTAATTTGCCTCGAGCTTTGCATTGGAATTTAAAACCCCTCTCTCTATTTTATCTTTAAGTACGACACTAATTGTAATATAAGTAAAAGAAACAAAAACTTTTGATTGTTTGTATTTATTATTAAAACATACAAAATTTGAAAGCTGAGACTTTGTTTCATATCGAAAGTAGAATTGCCAATATGGCGTGAGATTTACATGGGCAGAGAGAGCGCGAGACAGAAACTGGAAGCGTGTGAGATTAACGTCTGTTCTGTGAGTATGACGAAATTCCACGAAAAGGGCGGATTGCTTTACGGCATTTAACTGTAGGAGGCTCTAAAGTTGCGAAAATATGCATAACTAGTTGTTTTAAATTTGATCAAATCAGTTCAGTTTAGCAAAGAGTCTGTTCATCTGCTTTAACAAAGCTGGAATAAAGTCTAAATTAACAGGTCAGACTGTGTAATATTTTTTATATATATATTTAGGGATGTACAGTAAGTCATGTCCACACAGTAGTTGTGAGTTTACTATGAAACTGACACAGGATTATCCAAAGTGGTCCCATTTTATACAGTGATCAACTGTTCTCAATGAGTACACAATGAAGTGTTTGGGTAGCATCACTGAACCAACGTCCATCAACAGCAGTCTTATGATCTCTTCCACTTGTGGATGTCATCAGCCTCCTCCTCCAGTGCTGCTTTCACGTCACCCAGCGCAATCATCAGCTGTGCCAGGTAGTATGTTGTCATAATAATGTGCTTTTTGTATTCGATATCAAAGACATTGAACTTTGTCAGTGCAATGGTGAGGTCAGAAGCCATGAAGACCAGGCTGCCCAGCAGGATGAGAGGCCGCCGGGTACGAGCAGCCAGTGTGGCCATGATGACAATGAGCAGTATGTAACCCCCTATGGCTGGGACGAGAACGTCAGCTTCTGGATCAAGCCGCAGGAAGGGCACGAGGTAAACATACATTCCAATGCCGAACAACCACAGGATGAGGTAGAGGATAAAGAATGAGACAGACGAAGATGTTGCAGAAAATCGAGAGGACAGGAAGGAAATAGAGTAAATCAAGTGTGCCACAGCAAAACAGCCCATTCCTACAAAAAAACAAAAGACAGAGATAAGACTGTGAGACAGAGTTATTATAGTTAACTAAAACTACAACCATGACAAAAACTATGTATTCATATATGCATAAATGTATTTTATGTCAGAAAGGTGCCAGTGAAACATTTCTCTTTTGTATTTGGTCTACGTTAATTAATTAAAAAATATAGACATATTAAAAAAAGAAAATAATTAAATGACAAAAACAGAACAAAATGATCAAAAATAAAATAAGGAAAATATAAAAATAAAAACTAATTCAGACTATCAATAAAAACTACTACGACAATACTGCTATGAAGAAATTTGTAATTAATAATAAGTAATCAGTTGTTATAAGTGTATATTAAAATGGAAATAAAATATAAAGTAAACCATAAAGAAAATATAACACATAAGAATATAAACTAATGTTCATTTAATTTATTTTCATTATTAACAATTTTATGGCAAATTCCATTATTTTAAAAAGGTGATTGTTATTTTATTTGTATTACTTTAATACTTAAAAATACTGTACACATACACAGGCTTAAAAAACAAAAACAAAATGTTATGCACATAATTTAAATGTTAATAATAATGTGCCTTGTGGTCTTAAAATAGTAAGAAAGTATGAAAATTAGGAAAGGTTCTTTTTCCTCTTGACTCTATAGTGAAATATGACCTGGAGGTTTTGGTAGGCTTTGTGTCAGTAACCCTGATAGTCTTAAATAAAGATATGGGACAGGAAGAAATAACCTTTACCATGGATAAAAAGTTCTGGCCAAATAAGGCAACAGTCTCCGGCAGCTGAGAGCAGCAACCCTCCAGCCACGCCCACTAGACTCCGCCCCCCATTATAGCTGAGCACCAGAAGGACCAGACTGAGGATGGGAGTAGCCTTAATGCCTGCAGCCAGAAGAGAGGGGGCGGAGTCTGGGATCCACAGGTAGAAGTACATTGCACAGGATGCGAAAAAAGGGAGCAGATAAAGAAACAGTACACAGGTCTGGAAATAAAGAAATGGAGAAAATAATGAAAACAATACAGGCATGATTTATACAGTCTGCACTCATTGTGCTCTAAACAAAATTCAGTCAGTAATACTGCTTTTATTTAACATTAAATGCAAATATCTTTATTATAAAAGAAAATCACACAGGATGTGAGTGTGATACCAAGCTAGAAAAACGATTTTGAGTAAATTGTAACTAAATGTGGATTTGAATGAGTAAACTGGATGTGATAGAATTGCACAAATAAGCCCACAAGAGCAGGACACAGGTGTCTGTATTTTTGCGCAGGTGTGTGTGTGTGTGTGTGTTTGCTGTGATTACCATGTTCCTGCGTTGTCTGCGGTCATAAGCACTTGTTTCCAGGATGTCCATCTCTGTCTTCTGGCCTAAACAGTCACACACGCAGCCTTCTCAGAGGTGGGCCACCTATTCCACAGCTGGGAGATCTGTAATGCCTCTGTGAACTGTGTATGCCAGGGTGTTTCATTGGCTGGAGTAGGTCTGGACTTTGGACCATTATGAGTGATGCGTTATCTGTCAGATTGTTCTGTCATAAACAACTTACTCCCCTCACTCTCTCTCTCTCTGTTTCTGTGCCTGTCTCTCTCTCTCTCTCTGCTGGTTTCTCTCTGCATCATGGCCTGTTACCCTGATGTGACATCATAGCTAAGAGCAAAGGTTTGATGACTGAGACACAAGTTCAGGGAGATAAACTTTTTTTATTATTATTAATTAATGATAGAAAATTATCTTTCTCTGTCTTTCAGTGTGTCTTTTCAACATCTTTTATTAACTTTATCAACTTTTCTAATGTATGTGTAAGTGTCAGTAAGGATAGACAACACAAGCAACTTATATATATATATAATTTAGGGCTGTTAAGTGATTAATCATTTATGTGTGTGTACTGTGTATATGTATTATGTATACAGTATATAAATACAATTAATATTATATATAAAAAATGTAATCGTTCGAGCCCCACTTATTATAATTGCTATTTATTTTAATTCCTAGTGCTCATAAGCTTCTCAGTTGTTAATGGTTTTAACAGCATTGTTGTAAAAACTGTTGAACTTCTGGAGATATTTCCATATTCCCCCACTTTTATCCACTTGAGGGCACCACTGAGCTGCAGTGTTATGATATGAAATTGGGGAAATTATTGTCATTTAATGTGTAATATAATATTTTTTAAAAAATGTCATTATATTTGTTAATAAGTGTGATTTGAGACTTGTAAATATGTTAATTTTTGTTACTGGAAATAAAGTAAACATGAACTAAATTTATTTGAAAAAATAATTGAAAACAGCAAAAAAACAGTATTTTTTTAAATGATAAAAGAAAACATAAACATTTTACAACTAATTCAAACTTATAATAAAACCTATAATTGTGTCTGAAAGATGAAAAATATCTGTTTCAATTTCACTGTTTCCACCATAAATAATACTACAGTACATATCCAAACGCCAGTGGACTCACACTGACTCTAATCATTAACAATCCTGGCTGACATGCACTTTAGCCTCTGATCTATCCCTGTGTCTCAAGCTCAAACAGCGAAGAGAGATTGACGGACATCCAAAAGAAAAAGAGACAAAAGGTGAGGAACTGGTAAGTGAAAGTTGTGAGGACAGATAGTGTCAGTGAGATAAGTGTGTTCGAGATAAAGGAGAATATATAGTTGGACACTGACAGAGAGGTGGAGAAATTAAAAAGGGGGAGGAGCCAAAGATTGAACCAAGAGCATGTGTGGGGAATATAAAAGCAAATACATGCTGGTTTAATGTTATAGAGTTTAAAAAACACAGTTGCTGTTGTTGTATAGAGGTGAATAATAATGAACTCTCTTGAACTGACAAAATAAAAAATGTTTTCATGGTTCATCTGCTGAATCCCTTTTCTAACTTAAGGTTGGAATAGTGGGATATGGACATTTAGGTGAGTTCTCCAAAGAAAACCTGTTTCAACAGCTACAACTTTCTCTGCTTTGATTAAATTTGCACTTTATTAAAACCTGAAATCCTGACTGCCATAGTATTTGCATTTATTTCATAATGATAATCAGTTGCGTGGGATAAGTAACTGTCCCGGATCATGTTTTCACCATCCTCAGGTGGGCAACCCTTCTGTCCTCTCTGACCCCTGGCGTGAGCAAGATCTCCGCACTGTTGCAAAACGGTATGAGAAAACACTGTATGTGCCCAGTGGTGCATTATGGGGTGGCCAAGATAAAAAAAAAAATGATTTGACAGTTGAAATTTGCTGGTAAGGCTATTTTCTTATAATTATTTTTAAACACAAGAAATTAAAGCATTGTTCAAAATATGACTTGCCATAAAGAGGTGGTCTGCCAAAATGAAAATACTTCATATTAAGTTAGCATATAACCAAAACACAAGTTTCATTGTCCCTGCCACATTAAAACATATAAATTATTTTCAGATGTTTCCCTTCTAGGCTCTCTCCATCCAAATGTCTAAACATCCCTCTTGCTTTCGGCTTGCTGGTGTTCTGCTCTCTGATTGGACGGAGACCAGTCTCTGATTGGAGACAGGACCGGAGAAATCATCTCAGATACTGTGCGTCACAAACTAGACCTCAAAAATCTGACATCTACACTCAAAACCTTCACTTTACAGAAAAATAAATAACGAAATACTCCAGAAACCTGTCTCCATACAAAGACCAGGCCACTTTTACATTTTATTGATGATTCCATGCACGTTATTTTCCCTTCTGGTTAAATGCCAGACTTCTTTAATCATTTAGTCACCTTAAACTCTGCCCCTTTCTTACAATCAACTGCAAACTTGCATTCAGATCTGCCTCCATTCAGTCAACAACCATTGATTGGAACCAAGTCCCGATCCTATAATTGTATTTTATTTTTTTGATGATCTTTCACTGATATTAAGTCACACTACAGAAGAAAAGCTACTTCCGTTAGTTTTGATCTACAGGGTTCCCACACCTAGATTAACTTCAAATTCAAGGACCTTTCAAGGACTTTCCAGGTCTAATACCCACAAATTCAAGGACTCAATGTGGGGACACATTTCAAGTGAGAGCGATGTTAAATCGTATTATCTTGTAAGATACATCGTTACAGGTATCATGTGTCAAACACAACTCTGCAAAAATGCTTTTTTTCCAAATAATTTATGGCCATATGACAGAAATTTGATATTTGTTGTATTTCTGTTTTGCATAAAACTGAAGAATATTCGGTACATCCTATACTGTATTCTGAAATGATCAGATATCAACTTAAGCATGGATTTTATTGAAAAGAGCTTAGACTCATGTAAGCAGAAGCTTTAAGATACATGAATATGCTTTTTAGTTTTTCTTGCCTCATGGGTTTACATTATCTTAATAAGCAAAGCAATTACATTAATTTCTGGGTGTGTCTGTGAAACACAGAGGTACCATCCTAGTAGTTTTGTGCATTCATGAACGCCATGTAGGGTGACCATATTTGAGTTCTCCAAAAAGAGGACAGTGGGTGTGTGCGGGGAGGGGGCTGGGGTGTGGTTGGTTGGTGGTTAAAGTACAGGTACATACAGCAATGACCATATTCCAAATATTAAAACTGAAAATATTTTATTTCCATACATAAAATACATGTTTTACAGTCACCGTTATGCATATTTATCATAAGCTAAAAAGCTTCCTACCAGTGGCCCTCCTTCACAAAACTTAACATCTAGCACAGTAGGGCACAGTTTTATTAGGGTTGTTAGGGCGTTGCTATGTCCTGTAATTGCTAAGGGGTTCAGAGTGATTTTTAGCATGTTGCTAGGTGGTTGCTCACTTGCACAAGTAAACAATGTAACGTGCCTGAATCCCAGGTTTGGGTTTTCATTAAAATCCCTAACTGTTAATATAAGATATAGGATTGTAACGTGAGCATTAGCAATCTAAGAACAACTATTGCAATCTCTCTTTTCCCTTCTCTCCAGATGATCAGACTACCATATTGTGGACACTAAGGTCCAGATGGGTTCACAGTGAAAATGATGCGGCAAAACCCTGCCAGACTCGGAGCTGTAACAGGAAATGCCACATACAATTCCTTCTGGAGCAGCTTACTTGGTATGAGTGTGTAAGAAAGACAGATGTTGTTAACTGACAGAGTTCATAGCCCAAAAACCACAATCTGGATTTACACAGAGAATGCAGACATAAACTGCCTTTGGAACTGTCCTCTTTGCTTTCTGTCCTGCTACAATTTCACGAAAAGTCCAAAAATGGTACATGAATATGCCATTAAATATCTCTCTGTATTATTATATATTTTATCTGAAACTCTGTTTGCCTTTTTTCAGTCTGGGTCATGGAGGGAGGAGGGTACAGCTGTGTATTGATAACAGTGGACTGCTGCAGAAAGTTAACCGAAGAAACACACACAATGAATTAATAAAACAAGTGTCACAGTAATAATGTAGTATATTTTAATTTCAGTTTTACAGCCGTGACAGACATGACAAACTCTAACAGTGTTGCTGTATATTTGTATTACAGTACTAATGATGTTCCAGTGTATGCATTTGGCTGGTTAGCTTTACCTACATCACTTGCTTGGCATTTAACCAGTTTTTTTTTTTTTTTTTTTATAACCCTGGAAAATTGCTGGATAGTCACTATGTTTGTGACATTACATAATACTGTTAAGGGAAACCTGCCGTTTTCAGAAAACTGTATATTCTGTCATTTACTCAATCTAAAGTATTTTAAAAGATTTAAGAATATTTTGCTTTCGTGAAACACAAAGGGAAAAGTTTAGCTCTTTGAAATAAGCAAAATGAAAATGAATAATGAGTATGACTGTCGAACCATTATTTAAAGTTAGAACCATCTTAAATATGGGTCTGTACTTTATACAAAGATATTGTATGACATTTAAAGACTTCAAGTGCGAGTCGTAAGGATTATTTGTATGATATTTTTCGTTTTTTGCCCTTGACAGCCGCTGGTCACCCTGTGTTTATTTTGTGTAACATGAACATTCTTCACAACCTCTTCTTCTGTGTTCCACGGAAAGAAGAAAGTCATACACCTTTGGGAAAGTGCATATATATTTTTTTAACTACTCTTGTAAAGAGTTTCTAATAAAGTTCTCTTTAAAATAAATGTTTGTAACAATTATTTTTATTGTCTCACTTTTAACAGTGGCCATTTGAATCACTGGCACACAGCTGGATGTCAAGTTCATATGAATTCATATAAATTGTCATATGAATAACTCTTGCTGCAATTGAATCCTTTGCCCTCTGTTGGCTTCATACGAAAGACACTTTCTTTCAAAAGAAAGTCTTAAAAATCACATACTTTGGCTCACCACATACTTAAATATCTTATTTATTTCTCTTCAGAAAACCAACACGCAGACATACTATTTGCAGGCGTTACGTTCACTTACAGGGGAGTGTTATTATGTGTGTAAAGTGTGTTTGTCACTGTGTATATAAGTGCCTTACAGTATAATCAGTGTGTGTGTGTGTATGTATGGGTGCGTTTTAGTTTTTCTCAGGAAGACCAGCTGTCTGATTCTTGTTCCGGTTCGGCATGTTTAACGGTTGGCGGATGTTGACCCGATCTTTCTCCGCCTCCAGATCTTCATCATATGGTTCCTCTTCTTCCTCAGCCTCACTGTGATGAGGAGACGAGTGAAGCGAGTGGGCAGGAGATGGGGGAACTGAGGCGGGCCGCGGGTAACGGAAGCCTGTGGCCTGAATTATGAAAATAGAAAAATAAATGTCAACAAATATACACTTTCTAGAGCTGTCAGAGATTCTCATCCTTGTGACTTCAAGGCCCCACATTGTCCACAACAAGATAGAGAGGCCCAAGGACTTGTCCAGGTGTTTTTTTTACTCTCAAAATATTTTTAATTCACATTTCCTATCTGGTAAATTAATTAGCAAAATGTATATTATAAATGTAAATATATTCAAATTACCATGTAAATCGAGCCTTAAGTAATGTACATGACTATTCCATGACTAAAAATCTAATTCTTTTAAATCTCATATATTGAGGTTTTTCCATTGAGGAGGTGAATTAAAACAATATATGTCTAGATTTATATATATTTTTTTTAGCATGTTAACTGTTGTTTTGTCTAATTTGAAATATTTTTAAGTCATCTTGAGGCCCCCTTTGAGGTCTGATGAGGACCCTGGTTGAGAATCACTTTTCTAGAGAACTAAACTTCAGGTTTTTATTCAAATAAAACTAAAACACTCAATTTCAATAGCTTGCTTCATCATTTTAACTTACGGAAGTGGGTTCTTGAGGTTCATAGATGTAGGTGTCCGGGAAAGCTTTCGCTAAAGCCATATGGCGGGCAGAAACATAATACTAAGAAACAGAAACATGCTATATTAGTTCATGAACAATAAGCTGCAAGCTTTGGTTTGATGCACATGAACTTAATTGTGGCTGACAGTCCCGGATGATAATTCACTGTGCATTTGTGTGTGTGTGTGTGTGTGTGTGAGATCTGACCCTGCCCAAATATCTCCAATCTAGCAAGTCACTGAGGCGCTCTGTTCGGTTCCTCTGAATGATCCTCTGCCTGCGGCTCTGCTGACAGAACTGAAACAGGAAGGAGGTCAGCTGATGGCAGGACTCATCCACCCCACGGTACCGCCGATCCAGAATATAGATACCTGAAAGAGAGGGAATTTACAACAATGTGCATTACACATAATGAAATGAAATAAATCTGATTCGAACAAAAATGAGAGAATCTTGCAGGTAATGTTCAACATTTCCATCATATATGTACAACTCTCACCGTAAGCTGATGGGTCGGCAATGTGCTCCTCCATGAAACAGCCAAACCCAGACAAGTTAGTGGAGACTGATGGGATGCCCATCACTGTACACTCAGCTGAGAAAAAGACATTAATAATACATTATTAATACATAATTTGTACATTATTCTTCAAAAGTTCGGGGTCAGTATTCTTTCGTTGCACGTTTTTGAAAAAAAGTCTCTTCTGCTCACCAAACAGCATTTATTTTATATATAAAAAACTAACTAAATAAATAAATAAAATTGTGAGACTTTATTATGGTTTAAAATTTCACGTGATCCTTCAGCTCAAGAAACATTTATTATTATTATCATCAATGTTGAATACGGTTGTGCTGCCTAATATTTTTTGCTGCTTTTTTATATTTTTGTGGAAACTGAGATAAAAAGATTTTCAGAGTTTTTTGATGAATATAATAAAAAAAAATATAAAAATGTATTTACTGCCACTTTTGATAAATGTAATGCATTCATTCTGAAGAAAAAATATTGCTTGTTACTATAACAGAATATATTATTTATTGGTTATGTACTAAAATTGTTTTCAATATTACTGGCTAAAGTTTTGAATGGATCATGCATATACATAAATATGAACACGGCACACTGGTAGTGTGTGCAGTTTTACCTGGTGTGTATCCCCAGGGCTCATAGTAGGATGGAAATACTCCAAGATGGCAGCCTCTCACAAACTCCTCATAGTCCATTGGCAGTAGAGGAGAAGTTGAGGAGAGAAACTCTGGATGGAAGATCACCTAGTGAAGAACATGAGGCATTAAAGTGGAGTCAGTGGTTATTCTACATAAAGAATTAGCGCACTTTTATTTACATCATCCATTTTGGTATAGTTATCTGAGTGTGTGCGTGCATGTACATACCTTGACTCTGTCCTGAGCACTGTTAAAGAGGCCGATACGGCGGATGCAGTTGAGGATGGGGTCACTGCTGTCCTCCAGCATGTTGTGAGAGCAGATGGGGGGCAGGCACTGGCGCTGGGTGGCGAAGATGGCACGTTTCATCATGGTGAAGTCCTCTTTATCTAACATCTTAGACACATCAGGCAGCTGCCCTCTAAGAACAATACAGCGAGCAATGTCACTCCTCAGAAGAGATTCTTACGTTTTCTGAAAACAGTTCTACACAAAAATCCAACTCACACTAAAAGTGATTCGTAGAGTTTCTTCCCAAAGTGCTCCTTCACAGTATGTGCAGTGTCCCTGGCAATACAACAGAGATGCAATTTCACAACAAAATTCATTCACTTCTTCAACAGTCTCTCCGTCAAAGTAAACATTTGGAGAAAAAATTTTTTTTACAATACAAATATATTCCTTTCTACATCCATCACTGCAGATTGGCAACAGAAAAAAGGCAAATATGTTAGGATGCTCTAGTCTAGACCATTGTTATTATTTTTAAGTACAACTAAAATGATTAAAAAATTGTTTTCATTAGTTTCATTAAAAAAAGCTGAAATACATAAAATATAAATATAACATTTTAGCAAATATAACAGCTTTTTAGACAACTTGGTTGTTTCTATTAAGTAGGTTGAGCTAAACGGAGACATTCATGGTTGGCAGTCTTCACAGTGCAGTTACCAGAGCTGTTTCCGTACGGCTTGGCCTTTCAGGGTCTCCACGTTGAAGTTGTTGGTACGAGCAGGCATGATGAAGAACGCTATTATGGTCACTTCACTGTGATTCACCTGGACATACAAGAATACAGTTTCAAATCAAGCTCAAATTTAATTTTTATATATTTGTGTTGGAATGGACATGAGCCCTAAAACAGAAATACTTACCCTCAACAGGTAATTAAGTCTAGCCAATGCTTCAAGAAAAATATCAGCTCCTTTGTTTGAGAATTCATAGCGTCCAGCAATGAAGAGAAACACTGTCTTGTCAAGGTTAAAATCTAAATGCCTGCACACAAACCAGTAAGAGAAAACATGTATGACAAAGTATATTGCTTCCGGACACATGAATATGATTGTGTCTTATGAGCTCGGACCCGTAGAAATGGCCTCTGACAAACTCCTGGATGCGTGCTTTACTCTGAGCGTGGAGGTTCTGGAACTCGTGCATGGCTGAGAACTTCTTCACATTCAGGCCATTTGGAGTCACGATATCTGACAGAGAAAGAAGAACGTGGATGTCTTGGCAAACAGACCAAATAGGGTCAAAAAGCAGCAGCTTCCTGGCCAAAGTCCAATTCTGAACTAAATCAGGAAGCATCCACAGAAATGAAATGAGCCCAGAATCCTTTTCTAATAACAGTTCAATCTGCACATGATGACATCTTAAATTGTGTAATCTGACTGTTTCACGACTGCTTTTTGCTGCCTTTAGGATGTAGTGTTACAATCTGTTGAGGAAACAGTACAGATAGAAACTAAAGTCACCTGGTTTCCGCTTTAGTAAGTGCTCTGCTTCAATGGCGGTGATCTGAGAGACGGTGGTGAAGACGTGTGCACAGCGGGCGGCTGCACGCTCCAGACAGTACCGATGATAGATCTGCCTGTCACCGGCCTCTTTATCCACATTGAACTACACATGGAGAAAAAAACGACAGACACTTCAGGAAGCTCTCTTTAAATTAATTCCATGAACTTTTCTCTTTCGCTCTATGCGTTTATCCATTTAGAGCATCATCTTGGTGTCAAATCTTCATGTGCTAAAAAATAGGGAACATTTTCTAAAGAAATCTGATTGGTGCTATGAGGTGTGGGTTAGAATAAACAGCATAAACAGAGGACGTATCATTTATTCACAAAAACACATTCTCTAGCACAAACCTCAGAGAGTTTGTTGTAGAAGTCCACGTTCCCGGCACACAGGTAGCGGCCGAGGAGCGTGGCATGTGTGGTGAAGATGGTTGCTACAGGTAACTGGCGCTGCCTGCATAAGACGAGTCCTAAACCCGCCAGCCACTCGTGAAAATGTGCTACGATGTGAGGAGTTTCGTCACACTGAGCTGCAAACTGAAACACACACATTCAAATTATAGTTAATGAGAATTAAAAGTGCTGTTTGTAGGTTTTTGATTCTACTAAAGCATAAAAATCCCATAATATGTTTGCATATATTTAAGAAACATGTTAACATACTTGTTTATCTGAAAAACAATGCTACAGTCAGTTATTCTCCTTTGAAAATGTGAGTTCCGGGCCAGAATATCGGTCTCTGTTTTGGTTTATGAAACCCGCCCACTGCCAGTTTACTTAATTGTATTTCGTCACCCCAGGTTGCCAGTTGATGGAATACACAGTGTATTTTATGTCATTCATCGTCAAGTGCACTCGTTCCTGTTGGTTTCATCAATCTGGCAACCAGCGAGTGCATCAAGTCTGAGGAGGAGGGGTCGGGTGATAAAAACCCTCTCCAATATTTTGAATTTGGACTGCAATACCTAGTTCAACCACTCGGTGTCAATCCTACATACACCACCTTTAATAACATTCTGTGTGTGTGTGTGTGCGCGCGCGTGTTGGGGGGGTTCTGTCCTGAATAACCAAACACAGGAAATAGGTATAAGTACATAGTTATTTAATAGAAAGTAAATAGCTAATTATAACCCATACCTGTTGTTATAGTTATCTAAAATTAAAACTATTAAAAAAAATTGTAAGGTAAAATAAAGTTGAGATAAAACATAAATATTAGATGAGAAGTGTAAACTTAAAAAAAAAAAAAAAAAAACTGACAAGGCAACTAACTGAAACAAATAACTTTGATGTTAAAGTAACTAAAATTACGACAACTTAACCTCAATTAAAAATAAACTAAACCTTCATAGAAATATAAAAATATATATATAATAACAGAATGACATAAAATTATTAAAACTTAAATTAAAATTAAGATGGAACTGAAAATACAAAAATAAAATGAAGAGTTAACAATATTAAGAGTAATACTAAAACAACACTGCACACCTCTCCCAGTAGCCATGCAGTGAGGAAGCCAAAGAGAACAGCATCGTTAGCCTCTCTGTCGAACCAGGGCACACCAATACTGCAATTCTCCCACAATTCACTCTTCCAGCGGTCCAGAGACCAGGCTGTGAAGGCCACATCGAGCAGAATCACATATGGAGATCCTTCAATCAGCCATCGACCAAAATATACCTAGAGTAGAAGGGAAAGGAAAGCAGGAAATTGAGACTTTGTCACTTTGCTAGACATTAAAAATGATACCATTCAACAGAAATAGTATTCTGATAACCAAGATCTCACGTGTTCATAAGATCTTCATATGGTTGTTTTTTTTTAACTGTGTTTTTATTGAACTTTTTATCCTTTTTTATATATATAAAAAAAACAGCAAAAAAAAAACAATAACAATTATTAAAGTTAAAATAAATACACAAATCCTTGACAGCACTTCAAAGAATACACTACATAGCAGTACATTCACTGCATTGTTCAAGCATTAACATATATCAAGTCTATTTATTTCCAGCAGATTTTTTATTGGTGTCCACCTCTGTCGAAAAATGTCCGATTTCAACTGTAAGTCTGCTGTCATCTTCTCAAACATGTATATCGGTTTCAGTCTATGTGTCCATTCTGTCACAGTGGGCTCACGTACCTTCATCCAGTTCACAGTGATTATCTTCCTAACTGCCATTAACAAGATATGCAATACAAATAAGTGGGATTTACTGAACTGATCTGAGGGGAAACCATCAAGCAAAAAAAATTCTGGATGCATGGGGATATCTCTTTCTAAAACTAAAACCGATTTCCCTTTTAACACCTTGCCAATACTTTTGTAATTTGGGACATTCCCAGAACATATGCACATAGTCCCCCACCATCCCGCAACCTCTCCAGCATTGTGACAATGGCGAAGTACTGTCAAATTTGACAACCACCAGTGGAACTCTAAAGAATCTCATTTTCATTTTCCAATCAAATTCCTTCCATATTTGACTGCTGATACCCTTATGACAGCTAGCAAATATATTTAACCACATCTCATCCTCCATTACAGCATTTAACTCTAGTTCCCAGTTTCTTTTGATATGAAACATGTCATCAGATCGGTCCTGCATAAATATGTTATAAATATAAATATGATTTTTAGTGGGTAGATCATGTTCAATAATATTGATCAAATATTTTTCAATATTTGTTGGAGATCTTTTAATGACGAGTTGTGATATGGTGTCGTATTTGTAAATACCTATAGAGATAATTCGAACTCAATGTAAACTTCTCACATAATTGAGAAAAAGATCTTTTGGTTTCTCCATCAAAAATGTGATTAATTATCTTTAAACCATTCTTTTCCCATCTACTAAAGGCACTATCCCATATAGAAGGGAGGAAATCTGGGTTACCTTTAATAGGTATTGCACGTGATATGGTGATTACTCCTCTAAACTTTTTTTGTATTGTGGACCAAATTTTGACAGTGTGCTGTATCCATATATTTGTTTTCCTCATTCTTTTCTGTGCTTGCAAGTCTATGAATGGCAGAACTGTCAAAGAGACTCCAGGAAGCGAATTCTGTTCAATATTAACCCATTCTGCCTCCTTATCAATGTCAAGCCAAGCAGCCATAGCCCTAAGCTGAGCAGCCCAATAATAGTATCTAAGATTAGGAAGGTTCAAACCCCCCCCATCCTTATTTGACAGAAGTATTTTAAGTCTAATTCTTGGTCTTTTGTTTTGCCAAATAAACTTTGAAATCCATTTTTCTATTTTATTAACTGCTGAGACTGGAACCATAACAGGGAGAGACTGAAATAGGAAGAGAAGCCTCGGCAGTATGTTCATTTTTACGGTTTCAATCCTTCCAAACATGGAGAGAGGCAATACCTCCCATCTTGCCAAGTATTTTCTTATGGTCTCAAAGAGCTGTGAGTAGTTAGCAGAGTATAACTGTGATGCCATGGGTGTAAGTGTGACACCCAAGTATCTGAAACCCTTACTAGACCATCAAAAAGATACTTCATTATCTAACTGAGTGGGCCAATGTCCAGCATTAACCTTATATCCAGAAATAATAGGATGTCATCGGTGTGTAACAATATTTTATTACACTTCCCTCCTTTATCTGTTATCCCCTGTATTCTGGGGTTGCTCCTTATCAACTCCGCTAATGGCTCAATACTAAGAGCAAATAAGACTGGAGACATTCCATCTCCCTGACGAGTTCCCCTACCGAAGTTAAAAAACTCTGAGCAGTGACCATTTACTCGAACTCTTGATTTAGGATTTTTATAAAAAATCTTTACCCACTTAACAAAAGTGTCATGAAACCCCATATAATTTAGAGTCTGTTCCAGAAACACACAGTCTACCCTATCAAATGCTTTCGCAAGGTGTTTGACTATCTTTTCCGATTTGTTGTAAGTTTAAAGCTCTTCATATGTTATTTGTTCCATACCTTTTCTTAATAAATCCAGTCTGGTTTGACCAATTTTTTTTATATGCTTCTGAATTCTGTTTGGTATGATTGAAGTTAAGCTTTTCATATCCTGATATAGTAAGCTTATTGGTCTATAAGTCATACATTGTGTAGGATCATTTCCAGTTTTATGAATTACCGTTAGAATTGCGTCAGACCATGAATGTGGGGGATCTTCCTCATGTAGGACATAGTTAAACACCTTACATAAATTAGGAGCCAATTCGTTTACAAATGCCTTGTAGAATTCTCCGGGGAATCCGTCCACCCCTGGTGACTTACTGTTTTTTAAATTTGCAATAGTCACACTTATTTCTTCTTCTGTAATAGGGGATATTATTTCCTTTGCTGTGTCTTCTGTTAGTTTATTTAGTTCAATTTTTCGCAGAAATTATTTAATTCTTTCCTCCTTATTTATTCATTTCTGGCCTTCATATAATTTTTTATAATAATCTTCAAATGCCTTAACTATATCATGTGGTTGTGTTACCATTGTTGAGGTATCTGAGTGTTTGATCTTTGGAACTATTTCTTTCTTTCCTGCTTTAAACATTCTAAAATTTTCATTTGACCTGTTTGTTTCTGTTAGGATTCCAGTTTCCTTATTTCATTCTCTATCTCGTTTTGTTTGGCTAATCTCACATTTTTATTCCTAGATGTTATTTCTATTATTTTACCTCTTGTCAATGCTTTGGCCCCCTCCCACAAAATAGATGGGGTAACCAGTTCATTATCATTAATATCAAAGTATTCAATCAGTTGTTGTCTTATTTCTTCTTTCGCCTTACAATAATTTATTACTGAGACATTTAATCTCCAGTATTTAAACTGTTTATCTTGTCTTAACTGAAGTTTTAGCCAAACTGGAGCATGATCAGATATGGTTATGGGACCTATATAACATTCTCTGATATTATGTAAATCTGCTCTTGATGTGCAGAAGTCGTCTATTCTAGAATAACTACCACGTACTGTACATGCGACAAAGGTAAAATCTTTCTCTTTGGGGTGCACATAATGCCAAACATCTGTTAAACTGATTTCTCTCATTATTCCTAAAAGAGCTTTAACTTTTTTTGACTGTGGTCCCCTTTCTGCTGGTAACCGATCAACACTACTATCTAACAGACAGTTAAAAGTCCCCACCAATTAAATACATTCCCTCACCTTTCTGTGCCAAAAGAGTGAAAACATTCTTGAAAAATTGTGGATAGTCCTCGTTAGGTGCATAAAGATTAAGAATAGTGATTTTATTGCCTGAAATTGTTCCAACTACCATCCCTCTTTATCTTTATATACTTGCTCCATATTAAAAAAAACAGTCTTGACAAACATGATTGCAACACTTTTCTTTCCCTTGTTATATGAGGAACTGTAAACTTGGTCCACCCATTCCCTCCTCAGTTTTAAATGTTCCCCATCAGAGAGGTGGGTCTCTTGAAGCAGTGCAATAGAGAATTGCATTTTTTCTAAGCTGATTAAATATGTTCTTTCTTTTTATTGGGCTGCTCAGTCATTTCACATTATAACTGACACAAATTGAATTACGCATTGACATTGGTATAAATATTGTATGTTCTAGGCACCAGTATATGTTCCAGTAATATAGAATAATAAAAACACTTTAGCTGTCAACTCAGTCAACAGGAACTATGTACATGAACAAGTCTTCCAAACATCCATTCAGCCAAGTTCTTGTCTCATGGGCCAAACCCCAATGTAAGAAGGGCAGGGAGTTGTGACGTTGACTCCCTGGGTTATCAAAAGTGCACCAAGTTTTGAAACACGGCCGCCTCCAAGAGTGATTTCCACTCAGCAAAACGTCAGCAAGCATATGTCAATTTAGAAAAAAAAAAAGTATTATTATCCTGAAAGTAAAGAAGAATGTTACTCACATTCTGAAGCAAAAATATCCCGTTTAAATGAACCTCTTTATATTTGGGTGATTCACTCCTGCAAAAATGCTTGAAGTAGTCGTTGTCAAAGAAGATCCGTTTCGCGTTGTAAAGGACCTGTTTCTGTGACCAGGCTTTTCGAGATCTTCATACAGGTTTGCCCCAAATTTTCAAGGATAACAACTCCACATGGACAAGCTAGCAAACATTTTTAGTTAATACATACTATGAGAAACCTGGGTGCTTGATTTCGATTTATACAAATACATTTCTGTTCATACCGATGGTGACTCTGCAATAACACTGGTGCCAATTTACACTGCATCTCTCAGGGGAATATTTCCTCAAAGAACTGAAATAGACCTCAGTCTGGCGGTCGGACACTGATATAGCCTTTAACCTTTAACGCTCACACACCGGAGAGATGTCACACAAACACTGAATGAAGGTTTAGGGTATCACTGCGGATAAGAGCAGATTAAAATGGCTGTGTGGTGCATGTGTGTGTGTGAGAACATATTAGTGTGGATAAACAGAGAAGTGAACAAACCTAAAACCTAAAGCTTATCGAATCAACCAACCAGCCAGTGTTAATTTTGACACGAAATTTTAATTTAGTTTTAGTCTTAGTCTTTTGACTATAATTCTTTTTAGTTTTAGTCAAGTTTTAGTCATCTGATTTGTTTTAATTTTAGTCTTATTTTAGTCGACTAAAATTGCTTGGTATTTTAGTCGACTAAAATTGCTTGGTATTTTAGTCGACTAAAATTGCTTGGTATTTTAGTCGACTAAAATTGCTTGGTATTTTAGTCGACTAAAATAAGACTAAAATCAATAACAGATTTACTAGACAATTTTTTACAGCTGGTATAGGAAACAAACTTAACCAAAATATATAAAACACAAATTCAACTTTATTTCAACACAACTGTGTCTTTATTTCGATTCAAAAGCTTTTATGCAGCAACAAACACTGTCATGATAATGTAAACAATAACTAGCTGCCAATTGACCATCAATAAAAGAAAAATAACGTTAGGTCCAGGACCTTAAAGCTTACAGCTGAGCTGAACAATAAGTGCATACATTTAAAGTAAATATTTAATAAGTTGGCAGCTAGGTGGATAAAAAAAGTAACAAGATTTTATAAGGTATTCATTTGTCTAGCAATATTGTATGTTTTAAATACTACAATATTGCTAGATTTGTATGTATAATGATAGGATGTGAACATTCATGTTTCACATGACTAATATAGAAATATTTGTGATATTGTCAACAAGTAGAACATTATAAAATATACTAAACATTAGTATTAATCAAATGTATTTATCATAATATTACGTATTAGTATTGTGCTCGCATCTAATTTGAAGAAGGGGCTATTTTACAGTACTTTTCAGTTCGTAATATTTAATGCTACAACATCTACGCACTGCACTATTACAATTTTGCTTAGCTCAATAAACAAAAGAGCATCGTTGTGAAATTACATTTGAGAAAATGTCCGGGTGGCTCGTCTGTAAATGTCTTTTCAAATTGGTTGTGTTCTTGCCACGAATGAGCGCTCCGCGTGCTTTACACTTTGTTTTGTTTTGTTCGTCGTCAAACGGGAAGTGAGCTGTGGACATTTTGTCGCTCTTTTAGACAGTAGGGACTTTAAGCAACAGCTGCGAATGGAACGGCTACAGCGACCGGAAGTTTGCCGTCACACCGCTGTAGCCAAGAACGTAAAAGTCACTAAGCAACGGTAAAACAGAACAGCGCAACGCAGCATTAATTCATTTATTGAGATCCAAAAAAATATATAATTTAAAAAAGCAAGAGAAGGATTGCTTTTGGCGTTAAATGACAATCTTTTGTCAGAAGAGGAGTTTTTAATATTGTATGATGTAAATAAGTCTAAAAACATAACATTTATTTACCTAACCTCTCACGTTGTAGCGACTCCGGCAAATCAGCTGTTCTCCCGTAGTAGACCGTTAAATTAGAACGTCACAAAGTAGCAGTTAAATTCGCGCAGGCGCAATACAACGCCAGAATGGCGTTGCCGTTCCACCAGAGGCTTAAAGTCCCTACCACCTCTTCGAATGCCGACTTCCCGGGAGCTCATAAAAACTGAAAACCTTCGCTTCACGTCTCAATAAGTCAGGCTCTGATTGGTTCTCTTCTCTCATGCAGTCTGTTCTGTTTTGCCGGTTCTTTTGCTCATTCCTCGCATCTCTCCCGTCTGCTGATTTGATTTTCGTCACAGTCTATTTTCGTCTCGTCCTTTATTCGTTGACGATAATGTCAATCAATTTAGTCATAGTTTTAGTCTCCATCAGTGCCTTCTATTTTAGTTTTCGTTTCGTTTTCGTCGGCAAAAATATATTCGTGACGAAAATAATGACGAAAATATTTAGTCAACGAAATTAACACTGCAACCAGCAAAGTATGAAAGTGTGTGAATGCGTATACCTTGCACCCACTGCTGTTCATTTTATCAATGGTTCTCCTGAGTGTCGCATTGCAGGGTTCGATCAGCTCCACTTGTGTCCTGACACTGGACTCCATATACGGGCCCACCAGAAAGTAGTTCTCACCCCATTCCTCGCAGGTCAGGCGCGCCTTGGTCTGGATCACCGTGTAAATGCCACCAACTGCCACAAAACCAGAGTGGTTAGTTAACCTTTAACAGATGTTTAGGTCCAGAAAGAAAAGGCCACCCAACCCTTTGAACTTGATATTATCAACAGGTCCCCTTGACCCCTCCTTGACCTTTATCTAATCTAGCGGTAAATAATATATAATATTCACTCAAAGAGCGCAGCAAATTCCAACACCAAAGTCACATGACTCTTGCGCCCCTGAGTATGTGGATACAGTATCTGTGAACGCTCGGCAGCTGAGTCATGTGGTGTATATAAAACAACAGTATCTGGTTTCAGGTAGATAACGGTCTCTCATAGAGTGCTTCAAAATAATTAGTGGACAAAATAAACTGGACATATACTTTCAATACAGTCTTACATGAAATTCTTCCTATAGTCCTATTAGTTTTCGGTGTACAAAGAGTAAATGGGATCAGGTGGTATCAGGTACCTAAATTCAAAACAAACAAGGTATTATGCCCAAAAAACTATGGTGTATATATACTTTAGCACTTTTTTGTTAGTGCACTCATGACATGTCAATGGAACAACGCGATATATATCTTAAAACTAAATTTACACAACTGCTTTAAACTCACGATCAGATTTTTTTAAAGGAAATTAATACTTTCATTCTTTTATTAAATCAAACGAATATTAAATGGTTTAAAAGTGACAGCAAAGGCATTTATAATGTTAGAAAAGAGATCCATCCCATGTACTCTATTTATCAAAAAAATCATTTTTTTTTTAATCTAAACTGAGATTAAATCTAATCTAATTAACAAATCTTAGTTAACACTGACAATAATAATGAATTTTTCTTAAGCACATAATCAGCATACTAGAATGATTTCTGAAGGTTTGTGTGACACTGAAGACTGCAGTAATGATGTGTGTAAATGTGTACGATGATACATTAGAACTGAAACTTCATATCCAAGAAATGAAACATGCACACCTTTATTAGCGACCTCCCATGCGATCTCGAACAGGACTGCATCCTCCCGATCAAACTCTTCGTCCCAATCCTCCAAGCCAGACAGGGAGGTGACCGACAAACTGCGCGCCAGTGGCATGCTGGGTAATATAATTTCAATCAATCGATACATTTTTTTTTTAGATTAATACAGTAATGTCATTTGTACTGAACTCCTGACATTTAAAGTAATATGCAGCTTATATCCATCATATAAATGTGAACTTTATATGATGTGCAGAAAGCTGTCGACATCAGTATTTGACCTTCAAGCAAGCACCACACACACACACACACACACACACACTTCCTTATTCTCAACTGACACAAAATCATATCAACAGCAATTCATTAAAATGACTCATCTTCTAACATGGCTCACTAGCTCTTCCTCTCTCGGATTTGCACACACAAATACATTTGAAAAAGCCTTTTTAGTACTAGGAGCAAGTGGATGTTCAAATCATATCATATGTTGAGATGTCTACAAGTACACTGTGACTTCATCTCAAGTCTAGGCATGAGTCTACGATCATGACACCATTTAATCATTCAGACCACTACTTACACACCCTCCACTTTCAACATACATTGAGCAACATGAGGCCAGTTTTACAAGAAAGACAGAAAGTGATTGAGAGATGGCGTTTATAGTCCATGTAAACCGATAAAGGCTTCATGAATGACATAACGGTACTTTGAGGTCCTCCATACAATATAAGCACACCTTCACGCACTTGCTACATGGATTATGAAACCACTATTTCGTGTTCTAAAGTGTTAGTGAAGTGTCATTTAAAACCGAGCCGCGATTTGTAACTGTTTCGACGCAGACACGCGTGCGCGCGCGCGCTGACATGGTACGTGCGCTTTGACCACACAGTCGAACACAGAACGTCACAGTCGCCATAAAGTTTCGTGGACATAAATATACCAGTGCGTAATATACAAGGTTGCACACGATCAGAAAAGTCGCAAGCTTTTCGTCTGCACGCTTGAGGAAGGATGGACAGTCTGACGCAGGATGTACAAGTGGGTTTGACCCCAGTAAACGCGTGACAGGAATCACGGGCTGCGCAAATGAATTGCTCTGCAGGTTTTAAAACACACGGACATGTAATTTCAGACTGACAACACATAAAAGCAGTAAGTTAAGAAATGCACTCACCCTGCGGTAACGTCTTCTCCTCGCTTAGCGAGTCGCGACGCAAGCCTCACATCTGCTGGAGTCAATCACCAGCAGGATGAACTGACAGTGGGCGGGGTCTCCTGCATAAATTCTCCTTGTATTATACGGCAATTTGTCTGTCCGTCAGGGTGACAGCGGGCACGCTACAAGGTACGGGACGTCATAAACATATGGGCGTGTCTTATCAGACGCTGACTCCTCCCACTCGATCTCGGAGCGTCTCCTCCTCACATGCCTCCTCACCGCTCACTTCCGCAAAGATATAGGCGTTTACCTGAATGAAGAGTTTGATTGGCTAAACATAATGTTGGGGAAAAATTAGCTTTCCTCTGGGAACTCGCAAGGATAGATAGTATTAGTAAGCCACTGGCTTCTGTGTTTTGTGCGCACTTTAAGCAGCACAACCTCAAGAAACTAACTTCTGCATTGATTATTATAATCAACGACTATGCTTGTATAGTACATTTATTACAGATTTTTGTTTTACTAACCCGATAAATGGTTATTTTATATGTAATGTATACAGATATTCTACTATTTTGTTCTATTACTTTTCTTATTTTATTCATTAATAAGCACGTATTGTATATATTGTAGAAGTTGTATTATTTTGTTATTTTAAAATTGTACATGAATTTTTCTTGTCATTGCTTGTTTTGTGTGTAATGCTTTGGTAATCATGGGCGTGGTAGTGGGGGGGGGGGGGGGGGGGAAAGTGGACCTGACTACCCAGGGCCCCATCTAGGGAGAGGGCCCTTTGAAATTTTTGTAAAACTTTTTTGTAGCCTAATTCGAATTAATTGGGCCCTCCAATTGATGTCATTATTCATTTCAAAATATATTGATAACACCAACTGAGAGAATGAACTCAGTGCCAGACACTCTGGATGCTTGTTTACCTTAAATAAGTAAGCTTTTTGATTCAATGAAGTGGAAAGAGTGGCAGCACAGTGTAAAGTTACTAGCCCTACTATTGCTTATAATGTGTGATATATTCTCAAACTCCTTAATAAATTATCTGCCTATATTTCTGCACACGTAGATGTGCCTACCAATATCACTGTTCTCATCACTGATTTCGCAAACAAAAAGACTCGTCAGTGGGCATTTACTGGGATGTAGATTACATCTCATTTGACTTTTTTTTTATTTTTTTATAGTTGACTTTTTTTTTCATTATGGCAGGCTTAGCTTATCTGATTGGTTTCTGATGGTACAGTTGTCTCGTGTTCTTCTGTTCAAAAATAAATGTTTTTAATTTAAAACTTGCATCAGTATCATGGATGAAAATGTTAGTACACAAACCTGATGTAGCCTAAGGTTTAAAGGTATTTGAGCACAAGTAGGCCAAATAGATTTAAACACTATACTTGTTTATATTCAAATAAAAAATAAAAAATCATTCAAAATTGAATTTTCATTTTGCTAACCCGCATCGTACAATGGCATGTGTAGGGGGCCCACTGACATTGAGAGTATACAGGGCCCAGAATTTGGTGCTACGCCCCTGTTGGCAATATTATAAATGTAAACACAAGCATGAAAGTAAAGTACTTTAAAATGTAAAGTGACAGCTATTAATGTATATACTTAATGTATACTATAATAAAGTACTTTGGTTTAATAATAAGACTTGCATGTAATTTAAAAGATATGTATGGCATTTTATTTCTGTATTTTTCTTTATAAAATCTAATGTAACATTCAACCATTTTCGAAATAAGTGATGCATTTTTAAGTAATTTTATAAGTAACCATTTCAGGTCGATGTTCACGTATAACAGCATCATCAAGTATTTCAATAAATATCTAGATGTGGGGAAAGCACAAAGAGCTCTTTAGCTGCATTTAAACCGTTAGCCCTAATGTGTGGCTTGTTATTTTTTTCTAATTCTGATATAAAATTCGATTATCTATTTATTTATTAAAACATTGTTTTTAATCGGTCTTCTCAAACACGACCCTCTCAACATGGCAGTAATCGTCGTCAGTATACAAGCGACTCACTTCCTACATTTCGACCAATTGCAGTCCTTCTTGGACCCTACGCAATTTTACCGGGAACTCGGATGTCGCTCGGGTCCGGTGGAACACTCAACAGTCAACACTGTCAAGTGGCGGGAGATTTGTCAAGCACATATATGGGGTACTAGCGATCGAGCTGGAATAAAAGGTGAAAGATTATGAATTTATTCAGTTTATTCAGTTCACCCCATTATATTAGATCGCCTGATGTAAGTTACCGCGTGAGTTCGCGATTTGTTTTGCGTGTTGCTAGGTCCTGCTAAGCTTCTTGTTTGTCCAGTTCGCCTACTGTATTATTTAATAATACGCAATGTGAACGTAAACATTATGAGCCTACATCTTGTTTATGTGATCTTACTGTTGCTGAATAAATGTTTATTTTGTTTTTAATTATAGTTGAAAGAATATTTGTTTGCAGAACTTAAACGATCTGTACGTCGTGTATGTTGCTTTTTAAACGAAATATTGTTGATTATGCACAATACTTAATAATAACGATGTTGACCCAACTTAAAGACATCCAGATCATCAATAACAATAGCTTCTAAATAGTTCTAAGTGGAACTAGTGAAAGAGTACGTTTTGCAAATCACTATAGTTTTATTCGTAACGTGTCTGTCCAACGCCAGAAAATTATGAACAATTAAGCAGCTTAATTTGAAAGACTCATCTTAAATTTCATTTACCCCGCCCCTTTTATGCAAATGACGATAAGGTGCCGTCATATCATTATTTACATTATTTCTCAAGGTTGTTTTGATGTTATTCTTTATTTTTGAGACGTTTAATCATGTGACATGCACTGTGTCTTCACTTTGTTATATTCCTTCATGAATTGTATGCTTTGTTACCCATACATGTTTTCAACACATATTCAGTTAGCAAGACAGAAATGACAGTTTTAAGTGTTTGATTTGCTCATAAAAAGTGGACATTGTTTTTTCAGGGCTGCTTTAGAATGGATTTTAAAAGGCGCAATGGAGGCCCTGCAAAGGGCGGCGCTTCACAGGCCAAGAAGGGGAAAATGAACACCGAATGGGAGGATAGTCCCTCCCAGTTTGAAGAGGAACTTGCTCTATTTGATGAAATGGAAATAGAGGCGGAGTCAGGGGAGGGGCAGGCAGGTCATGATGTCATTCCAGTGGGTAAGGATGTTTTGTCTGTTACTTTGTAACGAATTAAACTGCATTCATTATACTCACTTAAACTGTTTTTCTGCAAGATATTCAAAACAACTTGCCAACCCATGAATACAGTTGCTGACAATCTTATGGAAAAAGAAGATCTAAAGGCATCCATACATGTTCTACCCTCTTTTGCTCAGGTGACTTATTCTCTGCTGATCTTAATCCACGTTGGAAACGACCTCTTGCACCTCCTCTTCAACCAGACTCAGACAAACTAATATTTCAGCAGATAGACCTGGATTACTACTTGGGTGAGAGACACATCCTTACCAACAATGCACACATAAAAATCCATAATTTCCTTTAGATCTTTTCCACAGTGTGTTGTTGTCTGGTGTTTAGGGTCTGCGGTAGCGGGAATGCCCGGGCAGGTACAGGGTAAAGTGCCCATAGTGCGCATGTTTGGTGTGACAGACAGTGGAAACAGTGTGTGCTGCCATGTTCATGGATTCGCCCCATATTTCTATGTTCCTGCTCCCAACGGTGAGCTGGCAATTACAGCAATCTGCTCCATGTCATTGAGACAAATTAAACACATCTTCCATGATTTCACAGTATGTCTGTGTCTTTCTCAGGTTTTACAAATGCGCACTTGGCTGAGTTTCAGAGAGAGCTGAACTCTGTTGTATTGAAGGATATGCGGTCCAATAAAGACAACATAGCGGTCACTGTGCTGGCAGTGGACATCACCAAGAAGGAAAGTAAGAAAGTCTAAGTTTGTGTGTGTATACAATACCATTCAAATGTCTGAGGTCAAGTTTTTTTTTTATATAGTAAAAATATATTATTATTATTATTATTATTAGTTAACATAACTGTATTCTATTTTAATTCATTGCTCCAGTCATCAGTGTCACATGATCCTTAAGAAATCATTCTAATATGATGATTTGCTGATCAATTAACATTTCTTATTATGATCAATGTTGAAAAACGTTATGCCGCTTAATATTTTTAAAGAAAACGAGTTAATTTTTTTTAGGATTCTTTGATAAATAGAAAGTTCAAAAGATCAGCATTTTATTGAAACATTAGAAATGTCTTAGCTGTCACTTTTAATGCATCCTCTCTTAATTTATTTCTTTTAAACTAACAATCTTACTGACCCCAGCTAACAATATAGTAAGTGGAACTGTTTTTATCATGTATTTTAGCTGACTGACTTTTCCCTATTTGTGCTAAGGTATGTATCATTACCATGGAAACAAAGCTCATGACTTTCTGCGCATCACTATGGCAATGCCGCGTCTGATTGCCCCAGCGAAGCGTCTTCTTGAGCAGGGCTTTAAATTTGCAAACTTCGCCAACCAGAGCTACCAGGCTTACGAAGCCAACATTGACTTTGAGATCAGGTGTGTGTTTGGTGTACTTGAAAGTTTCTCAAATTGGTGGTGGAGTGTGGTGGACCAAGCATGTGAGATTTGCTGCATGTACGTGTGAATGCAGGTTCATGGTGGACAGTGATGTGGTTGGTTGCTGCTGGATTGAGCTTCCTAAAGGGAAGTACAGGCTGAGGGAGGAGAGAAGTGAAAGACAGACAGACTCAAACTATCCAGGAAAGGTAAAAAAACTTAGATTAAATTAGATTGATGTATTAAACTGGCATACTTATCTGGTGTGTCTCTACTCGATCTCTCTCTCAGGTGTCCCTGTGTCAGTACGAGGTGGATGTGGCATGGAATGACTTGGTCAGTCATCCAGCTGAAGGAGAATGGCAGAGGATCGCTCCGCTCAGAGTGCTGAGCTTTGATATTGAGTGTGCTGGCAGAAAAGGTGTGTGTGTGTGTGTGTGTGCTCTTGATTTTGTGACATATCAGGACACAGCTCTGTATAATGACATGGGGATGACACAGGTATTACAAGGAGAGGGTGACTTATGAGGACAGAACCCATGTTCCCATTTTTCACAACGCTTATAAATCAAACAGAATGAGTTTTTTTGAGAAAGTAAAAATGCACAAAGTTTCCTGTGAGGGTTAGGGTTAGGTGTAGGGTTGGTGTAGGTCCATAGAATATACAGCTTGTACAGTATAAAAACCATTCCGCCTATGGGATGTCCCCACTTTTCACAAAAACAAACGTGTGTGTGTGTGTGTGTGTTTGTAACTTGTTTAGGCTGTTTTAGTTGAGCTTATTCTGGTTTCAGTGGCAGCTCATAAAGCCATCTGGAGGAAAGTTGTGAATCTGACAGATTGTGTTTGACCTCAATATTTCTGGTGGAAATTTTAGTATTAGTATCATCACTATTTAGCAATCCACAAATTTTCATTAATTTAAATTACTTTTTTCTTTTAATTAGAAAAACTACTTAATACATGTTTATTGTTCAATTATTTAAGAAATGTTATACATACTTTTTCCCCCCGAATCAAATAATCTAAACACTCATTTTATACCATCAAAATTTCACACCACTGCTTTATAGTTTCCACCCAAATACATTTCTACCAAATTGGGTTTTTATCACTTTTTTTGAATTTGAACAGCTTTTCTTTATTTTGACATATACTAGCTCATTTTGTCGATGTAAGACATTATCAAGCTAACATTAACAAGTAAATTAATTCTAAGTAGTAGCCACAATGTGCGTCTTGTGCTTTTGTATTATATCCTGCTGTGCAGATAACTGAGCTGTTTGTGTGTGTGTTACAGGCGTGTTTCCAGAGCCAGAGATAGATCCAGTGATCCAGATCGCCTCTATGGTGCAGCGTCAGGGAGAGAAGGAGCCGTTCATCCGGACGGTCTTCACCTTACAGAGCTGTGCCAGTATAGTGGGCTCCCAGATTCTCTGCTTTACTCAAGAGAAACAGCTACTGCAGGTTCATACTCACAGATTCTCACAACTATACCTGCACTGATTCTACATTTTCTTTCAAATGTAAATGTACATGGTGCAGTAATAATACAAATGTATATGTGTGGTTATCTCAGAGTTGGGCTGAGTTTGTGAGGACAGTGGATCCAGATATCATCACCGGCTACAATATCCAGAACTTTGACCTTCCGTACCTCCTCAACAGAGCTGCAACCTTAAAGGCAACTTATTTTTATATGTTTTCACACCAAGATTATTTACTTTTTTTAATCTTTTTTTGATGGGAAGTGAACACAAACCTAGTTGGATTAGTGGTGGCACATTTTCTTTTTTTTTTTATTCAGGCAGGGGTGATGATATTTCATCTCTCTCTGTAGGTGAGTTTGTTCCCGTATCTGGGCCGTGTGTGGGGCTGTAAATCGGTCCTGAAAGACTCCAGCTTCCAGAGCAAGCAGATGGGCCGCAGAGAGAACAAAACAGTCAATATGGAGGGACGTGTGCAGTTTGACCTACTACAGGTATGCACACTTAAACTCACATATTGATCCATGACTGCACATGCTGTGACTCACCCAGTTTTTTCTGTGTTGCAGGTGTTGCTGAGGGATTATAAACTGCGCTCTTACACACTAAACGCCGTCAGTTTTCATTTTCTGCAGGAGCAGAAGGAGGATGTGCAGCATTCTATCATCACCGACCTACAGGTGCAGCCAATCAGATCTCTGTCCCATTCTTATAGCCAATCAGATCCCTCAGCTCCATCTAAAACATTTGCTGTCCACTAAACCCTCTTTTCTCTCTCTTATTTTTTTCGATTAGAATGGGAATGAGCAGACCCGCAGGCGTTTGGCTGTGTACTGTCTGAAGGATGCATATCTGCCGCTGCGCTTGCTGCAGAAGTTAATGTGCGTCATTAATTACATGGAAATGGCCAGAGTTACCGGGGTGCCCCTGACCTACCTGCTCTCTCGTGGACAGCAGATTAAAGTGGTTTCACAGCTCCTCAGACAGGTCTGGGCATGTGTCTTTGTAACATATGGTAATATAGCAAACATTATGCTCAAAAGTGTTTTTTATTTTTGTTTTTCAATGGCTTAATTCTAGGCTATGAAGCAGGATCTGGTGATGCCAGTGGTGAAGACGGAGGGTGGGGAGGACTACACTGGAGCCACCGTCATTGAACCAGAGAAAGGGTTTGTACCTGCTTCCCTTGTGATCATATTTCCTATGTATTAAAATAAGAAATTGGTCACATAAAAGCACATAAATACACTACCGTTTCAAACGTTTGGTTTTGGTAAATGGATAAAAAGTGATAGACATAAATCGAGATTGATAAAGTAACATTTCGTTTGAACTTTCTATTCATCAAAGAGTCCTGAAAAATGTATATTGCCATTTCCACAAAAAAAAAAAAAAAAAAAAATCAGCACAATTGTTTTCAACATGGATGGTAAAAATAAAACTTTGAGCACAAGATCGTCATCATTTCTGATCATGTGACACTGAAAACAGGAGTATGAAAATCACAGGCATAATTTACATTTCAAAATATTAAAATAGAAAACAGTTCTTTTAAATTGTAGTAATATATAGTAATAGTATTACTGTGTAAGCCTTGGTGAGCATAAGAAATTTCCTTCAAAAATCCATTAAGAATATTCATTAAAAAATCTGCTGTGGTGTCAATAAATACGTGCTTAAGAGAGATTGATTTATTCCAACAACTTTCTAGTGAGTGACAACAGATTCTTGCAGTCTTTTCATTATGAATGTTAAAAAAGACCTTAACTAATATTTTGTGTGTATTTACAGGTATTACAGTGTTCCTATAACGACTCTGGATTTCTCCTCACTGTATCCCTCCATCATGATGGCTCATAATCTATGTTACACCACCCTCCTGCAGAAAAACCAGGTGGAGAAACTCTGGTGAGAAGATTTGTGTGTGTGTGTGTGTGTGTGTGTGTGTGTGTTTTATGTAGTGTAAAGTGTTAAAGTGATAGTTTCTTCAAATTGCCTTGATTTATTTTTATTTGTTTATTTATTTTATGATGTACTTCATTTTGTGAATTTATTAAAGTTTTGTAATTTTGTGTGTGTGCACATTTTTAGTCTGTCTCCAGAAGATTTCATCAAGACCCCCACAGGTGATCTGTTTGTGAAGAGCTCTGTGAGGAAGGGCCTTCTCCCGGAGATCCTGGAAAACCTGCTTGGGGCCAGGAAAAGGTGATCTCAAGCATTAAAAGAAATGAAGAATGTTAAACAAACTATTCACAACCAATTTGTCTGTGTTCTGTATTTCTCGGTTATTTAAATCTTGACTCTGTGCCTCTAGAGCAAAGGCAGAGCTGAAGAAAGAGACAGACCCCTTTAAAAAGCAGGTGCTGGATGGAAGGCAGTTGGCTTTGAAGGTCAGCGCAAACTCCGTGTACGGGTTCACCGGGGCTCAGGTGGGCAAACTGCCCTGTCTGGAGATCTCACAGGTCCGATTCAGCACTCACATGGATTAATACCATCAGATGGTTTTAAACAGCTGCTTTAAGAGATGCTTGTTTTTCTCTTTGGTCTGTAGAGCGTCACAGGTTTTGGTAGGCAGATGATTGAACAGACCAAACAGCTTGTGGAATCAAGATACACAATCTCTAATGGTTACCAGGCAGATGCCAAGGTATTTAATAACATAAACGTGTTTTTAACACACTAAAAACATGCAATGATGCGAGTCACATGTGTTTCAGGTCATCTATGGAGACACCGACTCTGTGATGGTGAAACTAGGCGTGGCCACAGTGCAGGACGCAATGAATCTGGGAAAGCAGGCAGCTGATTGGGTCTCCTCCCACTTCGTTCCACCAATCAAATTAGAGTTTGAGAAGGTACAGAAAATACTCCCAAGATTTCACAACAGAAGCCATCAAATATTACTCGCAGTAAGCTTAATAATCTCTTTCACACTTTGTTAGGTGTATTACCCATATCTGTTGATCAATAAGAAGCGGTACGCCGGGTTGTATTTCTCTTCTAATGCTGAACATCATGATAAGATGGATTGCAAAGGAATTGAGACCGTCAGACGAGACAACTGCCCTCTAGTGGCAAACCTCATCAACACATGCCTCCAAAACATCCTCATTGACAGGTACAAACATTGCCACACTCAGAAAACTCCCATGAGCTCAGAAACGCAACAGTGACGCACAAACTAGCAAGTGTAAGAGAGAAGACATGACTCTACAAGCCTTCATAAAGTCATTTCTGACTATGTTCTAGTTGCAACACACCTTGCATATACCAACACGCACATTAATTCACAAGGCATGACGATGTGTTTTGTGTTTCAGAGACCCTGATGGGGCAGTAACTCATGCTAAAGAGGTGATCTCTGACCTTCTGTGCAACCGCATTGACATCAGTCAGCTAGTCATAACTAAAGAGCTCACACGCACCGCACAGGAGTATGCCGGCAAACAGGCCCACGTCGAGCTAGCGGAGAGGTGTGTGTGTGTGTTTTGTTTTATTATCTTGAATGTGAGTTTGTACCTACAAGATTCTCCATTCTGACATTGAAATATGCCATTCGTGTGATTCAGGCAAATTCAAGTTATTTTTATTTGTGAGTGTCTGAAAAGGACTGTGTATACAAATGGCATACCACTACTGTATATGATGCCTGAAAAAGGTCATGTTTATAAGTACAGCTGCTTTGTGCTCAGGGGTAATCATGGTGACCTCTGTATTTTTGGTTTTCTATTAGCACCACCTACTGTCAGGGAGGAAATTAGCATTTTCTTTTAGACGTCTGTCTTTTTCTGTTCAGAACTGGGTTCAAAGGTGCAGTGCAGTGTGAGAAGCTACGGCTGCAAAATCAGGACAAAGATGTCCTCATCTGAGAGAGCAGAGAGTAGCCAGTCAAGCGTTTTTACTCTTTACAACCTCTGCTTCTAATAAACCACATGACAACTGCTACTTCTATTTTGTGCGTATTCAATGTAGTGACGATGCATAACAAGGAACACAAGGAAGAAACGAAGAACAACAACAGTGACAAAGCGCGCTCTGTAGAGTAGTTTATCCATTTAGGGCTACTGTAGAAACATGGCGGGGCACCTATCCTGCGCAGTGCATGTAGATAGAAATGGCTTGTTCTAAAGTAATTAAAACATAACAGTGAATTTTGTAAAATATTTATACACCACTGAAAACACTTTCATTCTCTTTTTTTATTCTTTCGGTTTATATGTTACATCGCATTTCTGTATACAGGTTCTCAAAAATGTTACACATTGCCCCTTTAACTACAACTAAAACCAACTGAGAAAACAATTTAGTGACTTGAAATAAAACAAGCATTAACTGAAATTAAATAAAATATTTTTAAAAAGTACATTTATTTTTATTTCAGCTAGCTGCCAAGGCGATGTCTCTTTTTTTTTTTTTTTTTGAAGTACTAGAGTAATTAAAACTAAGTTAATAAATAAAAACTATATTTATATAAAAAAAAACTAATACAAATGACACAAAATCAAATGACTAAAAAAAGTTAAAGTGAAAAAAGAAAATGATAACTAAAATATATCAGTAATTTAGAAATAACACCAGTTTGTTTTTTTTTATTTAAACTGCAGTTGTTTAAATATTTTAAAAAGTTTTAATGTTAATTTTACAGTTTATGTTGTTATTATAGACATTGGTGTTTTTTCAAACAAATGTTTTTACGTAGACAACATGGCGTGCAGTTCTATTCTATTATGAAAAATATTGCGAAATTATTTCAACTGCTTATCCCAATAACTTTTTGAGGAAAAATCCAGAATTTGCAGGTATGGACTTAGCATTTAATCACTTTCCACAAACGTGGGTTTCAGGATGCGGAAGCGTGATGCAGGTAGCGCTCCAAACCTCGGAGACAGAGTCCCGTACGTCATCATCAAAGCAACAAAGGGAGTGGCAGCATATTTGAAATCTGAGGTCAGTGTCTGTTTGTTATGTGGAAGATTTTCTGTACTGTACTGTAGTTGTTTATTTTGAGTCCTATCTCTCAGGACCCCATCTATGTACTGGAGAACAACATCCCTATAGACACACAGTACTACCTGGAGCAGCAGCTGTCCAAACCTTTACTGCGCATCTTTGAACCCATACTGGGCGAGAGCAAAGCTGAGAGTGTTTTGCTGAGTGAGTATCGTCTATTAAGCCTGCAAACATAACATGTTTAAAGTTGACATGAAATGAAAAAGATCTGTATTTTAATTGCATGTTATAAATCTTATTGTGATTTGATTCTTTCATACATGTATTTTATTTATTCATTTCACATGGTTTACTTTATTTTTACCTTATAATGTTTCAGATGTCTTGTGAAATGATATACTTTTCTCTGTTGACTGATTCAAGTGGCACAAACCTCAAGTACACCAAACACTTCTTGCTTCATTTCAAGTTAGACATCACTGAAAGTAATGACTTGCAGTTTCATGAAAGGTGAAATTGTGTGTGTAAAAAAAAAAAAAAAGGCAATGATACCTTGCATGCAAAAAATTCACCAATCAACAGTAAATGTGTGACCTCACTTTAATTCTGTTACAGCTCTGGGCAATTCAGCGAGTTTGTTTCGAGGCCGTTTACACGACAAAGTTTTCAGCCAAAAACGAAAAACTTTTTATGCATTTTGCCTGGTCGCTTACACAACACTGGTGTTTTGGGAACTGAAAACGCATTGTTTTGAAAACGGCACCGTTGTCGTCTCTGTGTAAACACACAAAACGGGAATCTTTGAAAACGGTTATGTCATGTGCGAGCATAATGCGTGTGTAGTACGTGCCGATTTTAAAGGCAAGAGCGAACAAACATGCTCAAGGGTTTGTGAACGCTTCTTCAGCAAAGTGTGGATTTAATTCACCAATATTACAACCAACAGCAGAGACGAACCATATACAACATATAATCGTCACTTCCCTACAGGAACTGTTTACTAACAAGGTGACAGCGCCAACTACTGGCCTGGCATTTGTAATACAGCGTTTTTGGCTATGTGCAAACACAAATCATTTTAAAACTTTGTTGTGTATAGGTAAAAATGCAAGGGTAAAACTTTTCAGTTTTTGACTACACCATTATTGTGAAAACGTAGCCTTAGTGAAGCATTTTTCAGTCTGATTCAAACTGATTCTGAAGAGTCTAAAGAGTCTTTATAAATGTGCTCATAAGAGTATTTGTGAAACTACACTTTCATATGTTTTTGAGTGAAGCCGACAAGAACTTCAGAACAGAAAAACATTTTTATTATTTTGTGATATAAACACTTTTTATCTCATCAAATTCATTTCAAACTGCAAACTCTGACAAAATAGAATTCTTTCAGAAATGAATCTGCTAATACATCTGCTTTTGCTGTGTTGTTTCAGAGGGCGATCACACACGCTGTAAGACGGTCCTGACATCTAGAGTTGGTGGTCTCATGGCTTTCGCTCAGAAACGAAGCACTTGCATTGGCTGCCGAGCTGTGCTCAAAACTGATGGTGTGTATTAGGTGTGTGTGTGAATGTCTTCGTAGCACCACAACTCACAAAACTGATGTACTTCTGATGGTTTATCTCTCTACAGCGGCTGTATGTGACTTCTGTAAAAAGAAAGAGTCAGAGCTTTATCAGAAAGAGGTGTGTTTTGTGTTTTTAAATGCACAAATCTTGGCTAACTTGTGTTCATAAGTGGGGCTGAAGATTGTTTATCTGTCTCTTAGATCGCTCATCTGTCAACTCTAGAGGAGAAATTCTCTCGTCTGTGGACTCAGTGTCAGCGCTGTCAAGGTTCACTGCATGAAGACGTGCTGTGTACCAGGTATCTGCACACACATGCACACCAGGCCTGGACCATTCATCACATATTCACTACACATGTGTAATTACTTTGTTGGCGATAATGAATATACCAGGGAATAGAACACATTGTTGTTTTCTTTCTTTTTCAGTCGAGACTGCCCCATCTTTTACATGAGGAAGAAGGTGCAGAAGGATTTAGACGATCAGGAGAAGCTCGTCTCCCGTTTCAGCTGGTGATGGACAAGGACCAGTTATTTCAACATTCATTCATCCTCTTACCTCAGTGAAGGAGAGCCTGTATCACTCCATTTTGTAAAGATTCATTTTCTAGTGGCTGAATAAATAAAAAAGTGATTTTTTTTTTGTAAAATGGCCTTCTCTTTTTCTTCTGTTAGCTCATTATACAGTTTTAACTAAATATTCTAGGATCGTATTGTTTTTTAATCAAAATCCTTATTCATTACAGACTTAAAGTGTGAAATGAAGGCATAACGGCTGTTTCCATAGTCATGAAAAATACATTTTAGTCATCAACAATTCTATTGTCAATATTATTTATATATGAATTGCTTGTCCTGTAATCACTTTAAGTAAACATACAGTTCACAATTTATCTGACATTCAACCCATAGCTTTTGTCTTAAAAGCGATCCTTTACCATTAAGCTACTTTTTTTTCCAATTCAACAGGGTTCAGAAAACAAAAGGGAAAAGAGACAAAAAAATTCAAGTGTCACAAAAGGGAATATTTTATATATCCCACAGATTGCATCCATGCATGTTTTGGTTTCGGTCATGTCTGAGATATATAAAGTGTTGCACACAGGAATTTGAAATCCCACACGAATCATAATAAACCAAAAACCTTTTCTCATGCAACCTAGAAAAATATTGAATTGTGTGTGTGTGTGTGTGTGTGTATACATATATATATATATATATATATATATTTCCTGCTAAGAGTTCCTAGTTTTAATTTAAGCAACTGTATTTTAACAAAGGTACTTTTGGCCAAAAACTTGTAACTTTATATGTGGCCACATATATTCTGAAATTATGAAAAACTGATGCAACTACCCTGTTATTACCATAACGCATAATATACTTCTTGAAACACTTTATAAAGCAGATATAATAACTGAAAAGTTATAGTTTCAAATACAGCTGGAGTTTTGAATATTGAGGAAATCACAGTCATCTAGCCAAAAGTCTCTTTATTCACAAAACATAACTACAGTTATCAATGTGGCAAAGGGAATGCATCAATCACAAGCTTTGGTCACATGTTTACCCTTAACCAAAACTATTACCATCTCTCCTGTCAATCTAAAAAAAGAAATAATAAAAATAAAAATAGAGAAACTGAAAAAAATATATATTGCCCTCCCCAACCAAACCTCGTTGCAGGTAGGGACTACTGGCATTTTACACAATTCATCATAATAAATGAAATGTTAATGTCCAATACAATGTTGGTATGTGTACTGAAATGGTTCAATATTATCTTTTACAAAAATACAAGACTTTACCATAAAATACTACTGGGAAAAATAAAAAAGCAAGCTTGATTTTTCAGAATTATATAATTATAGAAGGGCTACATTAGGTGCAGGACAGCTAAGTTTTAGTCCAAGCCATGAGAACAATAAAAATCTAGGGAGAAATGGATTCTGGGATGTTGACAAATGCAAAGAAAAACCGGGTGGAAAACTGAAAATATTTTTTAGATAAATCTCACATTGAATGAGGTGGAAATACTTCTTAAGGAGTACAAAACATTGTATCAGTGGTTTTGAATGCGGTGGCCACTTGTTCTACAGTGCTTTCCCACAGGCCACAAACACTTCAGGGGACTTCTGAGCTTCCTCATTCCCAACCACTGTTAACAGAACCCAGCAGATATGCTGATTGGCTTATGAAGTTTTGAGGAGATGAGATAGGATCAGGCTTACTTAGAAAGAGTTACCCATTACCCACTTAAAGTATATCCCTTCACCACCTCATTAATTTGTTGTAAATGTCAAAGTTCCTTGCTGCTTTGATTCTGAAGTATGACTGTAGAACTATGACACACATCAGGTCCTCCTAGCACAGAAGGGGAAGCAGCAGCATAAGGTTGATGAGTCCACTCGAGACTATTTTATCCAAGTTCGATAGTCCCATCAAAAAATGTCTTTTCCAAATCAATTCCACAGTGGCTCGATTCTCATTGAGGTCTCATGCTCACATACATACAAACAGCCAGTCAGCTTCCTATTCCTCAAAGGCTGGTGGCGTAAAAGAGAGTGGTAAGAGAAGGAAATGGGGTGTGTATGTGTGTGTAATGCTACAGTAGTGTGTGTGTGTGTGTGTGTGTGTATGGCTAATCCCAGGGGATGCAGTGCTATAAAAGAGTGCAACGTCTCGGTGTATGTTTTTTGCTTTTCTTATTGCTGCGGTTCGTCTCCTTGTATCTTCGGATCTCCCGCACCAGAGAGTAAAACGCCTCTTCAACTCCCTGCAGACAGAAAAAGACAAGACGGGTTTAGAACTAATGGTACTTTTTAGCAACATGCAGAAGAGGAATCTTAAGTCGTCACAAAAGTTTTGGTTTTCTCAAAAAGTTTAATGCACATTATGAAATCAGTCCTAAGATGGCTGTTGTTCTGATTGACATGATGGTATTCAGACCAACAGCATGAACTGTAAGTGTGAGATTGCTTTGATACGCTAATTCAGCATCAAGTTAAAGGCTCCCTGTCAATCACAACCTGCTGTCTGTAAGAATCCTGCATGCAATAGATGTGTATAAACACGTTTTTGAACTTATTTAACTTGTGCTCTGTTTTTAGAATGGTGCATCATTGCTGCAAAAGAGCCAAGACATGTGTGTATTGGTCAAATACCCCCGTCTAGCATAAGTTTACACAGGAAGTAGAGTGGAATGCAAAACCCTGTTTTGTGTAAATCAGTGCCACCCACCTGTCGCGTCTTGGCAGATGTTTCGACAAACGGGACGCCGTAACTTCTGGCGAGCTCTTGGGCTTGACGCGTCTCTACAGTACGAGAGGCCAGGTCACTTTTGTTTCCCACCAGCACCATCGGGACATTGTCACTGTCTTTGACACGGTTTATTTGCTCCCTGCACAGAAACAAAACACAACATGGTTGATTGTTTCACACAGACTGATTAGTGAATTTCTTGCTAGGACTTTCTCCAATCACACACTGGTTTCCTTACTCATCAACTTTAAATCACTGAATCAATGTCTCATTTTTAGCTCAAAATCAGTCTAGAAACTTTTCCGTTTGATTCTATTCTAAGTTTTCAGGAAGTGAAAAGCTTTGTTTGCTGTTAGTCGACACAGACCCAACACACCCATCTTGAGATCCATAAATCAAAAATATAATTTAAGGGTATTCATAAGATAGTCCAGACATTAATGTTTCTATTCCCATTGAGTTCTATTGTATTTTCTGGAAGTCAAAGGGGCCGGAAACTGTTTGGTTACCAGCATTCTTCATAATCCACAGAAGAAAAGTTCTGTGGTTTTGGAACGACACAATGGTGAGTAAATAACGTCAATCTTCATTTTTGGGTGGATTATCCCTTTAAATCTGGATTAATATTTTTGGTAACTGGTTTGGTTATGGTAACTGATGCTGAATATCCTTTACATATATCTAATGTGTTTGGATTTATACCTGTAAAGATGTACGTCCTCAAAGGACTTTGCATTGTTGATGGCAAACACACACAGAAAGCCCTCTCCTGTCCTCATATACTGGTCTCTCATGGCACTGTACTCCTCCTGACCTGCGGTGTCCAGGATGTCCAGCAAACATGTCTCTCCGTCAATTACAACCTGCTTTCTGTAAGAATCCTGCATGGAATAAACATAGAAAAAGAACACACATCTGAGTTTTTATATACTAATAATATGATCAACAAAGTATTCACATTTTAAACTCTGAACAGATTATTAATTTTAGGGAAAACAATAAAAAAATTTTTTTTAAAAAGACCAAAACAAAAATAGCATAATAATTTACTCCCCCTCATGTCATTTCAAACCTGCATGCATTTATTTCTTCTGGGGTAAACGAAAGAAGATATTTTGAAAAATGCTCAAACAGTTTTGGGTCCTCATACTATTTTTTTAATGAAAATTTCATTTTGGGGTGGACTATCCCTTTATAGAAGGTGAACTCGTACCTCAATAGTAGGGTCATACTCGTCTACAAAGTGATTCTGAATGAGCTGGATGGTCAGTGCACTTTTCCCAACACCACCAGCCCCAACAACGACCAGCTTGTATTCTGTCATTCTGGATGGAAGAGAGGGAAGGTGAATAGAGAGGGTTAGAAACAGAAATATTCAACAAGCAGTACTGTATTCCTCTTCCTGACACTAATTTGCCAGCATTAAAAGACAATTTCACTGTATGGAGAAAAAATGCACTGAAAGTGAAAGGTGACCGAGGCTGTCATTCTTTATAAAATTTCCTTTCTGTGTTCCACGGAAAAAAGAAAAGTCATAAGGGCTTGGATCAACAGGAGGGGGGGTTAATGACGACACAACTTTCGCTATCTGGGCGACCTGTCCTTTTAATAACCGGAAAAGAACATACGATCTACAAGTCAACAAATCATACTCGAAGACATTCAAGACTAGGGTTTAAGATAACGTTTACTGAGTTCCTATCACATTTGCCTAGCCGGGAAGAAGCATACTGAAACTAACGTTACAGCTCCATATAGTTTTATCTCAACTTCTATCAACAGGTCAGAAGTTAGTTATCGGCTTATTTGTGTATTTTACCTCCCGTCTGGTTGTTAAATCAGTTCGGCTGGCGCCAACGTAGCGCCTCGAGATGAGTTAGTATTGAATGAAGTCCAAGGATTAGCCCCTGAGCCACATTACGATCGACCAGACAACTAAACTCTCCCTGGAGTCGAAGACAGGCTGGAAAAAATCGGGCTGATTAAAACCCACCCGTTAAAAAACACACTAAAAACGTATTATTTTAAACTATGTTGTCCCTACTCTGTACAAATTTCACGATAACCCAAATAAATCCGCCCGTGGAGGCATTAGCTCCTCTTGGCTAAGACTCTCCCAGATTCATTGAGGGCGAGGAGGGGGCGGGATCACCGGAGGAGATGACCAATGAGATTTAGCTGGCCTGTCGAATTTTTGAATTCTATTGGGCGAGGAATAAACGGAAGTAAGAATTGACCAATGGTAGTGCAATGCCTCTTTCCAATTTCTCTTTCATGTCCCGCCTCGTGAATATTGACCAATGGGATTCTTTTCACATTATTAAAAGGCCAGAGATACTGTCTATGGATGCACACCATCAAAGCCCTTAAAAAACATGAAATATACATCAGAAAATAAATTTAGTGCTAGATTCTTAAACCTAATTGCATTTACAAATAGTGCATTTTGCAAATAATAATTGCATTATTATTTAGTTGTTATTTTATTTTAGTCTAAAGAGGGCTTTCACAGTAATTAAAGAATTAACAATGAAAGGGAAACTGTAGTCAATTGCTAAGGTCTAATAAATAATCAAAGAAATAATAATAAAAATTATCCCAATAAAAGAAAGAGTTAAAGAAACTGCATAAAGCTTTTGCCTTTTCTTTCTTATTGTTTCACGTTCTTATTTATTTATTGTTTAGCATGAGTAAATGTGTATGTCTATAATTTAATGTTAAAAGTGCTTTGGCAATGTAATGCCTTTTACCAAACCTACTTGAAGCTAAATCTGGTCAAATCTAAAACGCTATTATTTTAGTGTATTTTCATTTACTCATTTTGACCACTAGATGTCACTGACAACACAACAGCAAATCTCTCCGGTGCAAAAATGCTTTCTCTCTCTCTGAATGACAGATGGATAGAGGGATTATCTTGATTTTACGCAAAGATTAGAAGACAGCAGATGCCCTCTGTGGGTGGAGAGGAGCATTAGAGAGGGGCAGAATAGAGAGATGAAGAAAGGTATAAACAGAAAGAAATGACGCACGTGGGCAAGTAATCAGAGTGATGCTGGAAAAAAACTGATTTTGGCTTGTATTGTAATGCAGATTCATACTAACACATCGCCTACCACACGTCTGCTGTCTCAAACAGTTTCTTGTGCCCGTTTGATCAGTTATTATCGCAAAGAATAAATGCTAGACACTTAATACACTGAATTCGTTTAATTGTACACAGGGATTCTTCACATATACAATTTGTACATCTTTTTATTATTGTTATCATGTTATTATTATTTATATTATTATATTTATTTTTTCTCCAAAGGGATATTGTGATGAGAAGTCAAGTTACGTTTAGGAAAACAAAATATGAAAGAAACGAATTCAATGTTCAGAAAAGAAGTGCAAAAAAAAAAAAAAAAAAAAAAACACACATTAAGCAGAATAACATCAAATTATGGGGCAGAATCAGACTGAGTGGTTCCCTAAATTCTTCCTTCACTCTGACTGAATGGCCTCTAAACGGATGCACATGATGAGAAGAAATCTGCATAAACTGAGATTACAATTTATCAATTTCCCACACTGATCTAGAGTCTCAGAATGTCGGCACTTCCTCCTTGTATTTCACCTGGGATTTTGTTTATTTCTGTGTTTGTGTGTGTCTGTATATTTGGACTCTTGGCATTCATGTAGCTCAAACAACAGAGTGTGGTATCAGCAATGCCAATGTCATGGGTTCCATTCCCATCTATAGTTTTGGATTAAAAAATCATCTGCAAATGCATAAATGTAAATACACTGTGTAAATGACTATTAATTTACCTGGTAGTAATATCAGTAAAACTTCAACATGCAAAAAACAGATTTATCCACAGATTTATTGAATATGTGTGCATGTACTGTGTGTAAGCTTGTGAAAATGTGTATATCTGAGTAATATAGTACATCAAAGGATGAAAACACACTTTCGCACTCACCCAATGATGAATATCTGGGTGGTTTAAACTCACACACACATTCAGTCATGTTTAAAGGACTAGTTTAGCCCAAAATGTATTAAACCTAATTTCTAAAATATATTAAAATATTTAACACACACACATACACACACACATATATAAACAAACTTATAAACCACATAAAGAGAAAATAATGACAGAATTTTCTTTTTCGGTGACTGTCCCTTTAAGGATATGGGCTATAAGGATATAAGTGCACAAACTTATGATCGAATGAATATCTAAACATCCACAGATTTGCTTGAACCCTTTTAAACCATTTAAAGCACTGGATAAAACAAAAGGAACTGAGCACAGTACGGAAACTTACACACACACTCACCATGAGCACACACACACACACACAAAAGCTCATATACTGTATACTCGTACACCACAACCATAAACATGTCTAACATCACTGTGTCATTTTAAGTGCATTACAGTGATTTTGGCAGGAAGCCTATAATACTGAACATATAATTCACAGAGCGCCACTGTTTTCTCAATCTGACACACAAATGACTCACATCTTCTGTGTGTAGGTTTATAGAACAATCATCACATTATCAGTTTATCATCAGTTTGGACACTCGCTTGTTTATTCACACATTCGCTCACTCACTGTGTCGATTTATTCACTCTGCATGGATCTTTATTCCTCTTACTCTTAAACATCGACTCTGTTTCTTCCCACTACTGTATGTGAGCTCTCTTTCTCTCTCCCTCTCTGGCATGTAAATAACTATTTGTCTCGACTGGTTGAGTATATTCTTCTGGTTTATCCCAATCTGATACCCATCCTGCCCCAGCACCTCCTCCGTTCGGACCCCCAGCATGGGGGTTGTTTATAGCCCCATACTGTCCACCAGTCCTGTACAGCTCTTCTGTTTCATTGGCCAGTTCGTCCTCTCCCAGAATGCCACACTTCTCCTCACTGGTATTCTCAGCATCCGCCCATGGCTGCTTCTCACCTGATGCAAAGATCCCTGAGAACATATTCAAAACCAGCATTTCAGGAGAGAAATGACAAAAATAATTTAGAATCTTCATTATTTGTGAAATAAAAAGAGATTTAAACACGTTTGCATGATTAGCTGAACATAGTACAACATACCATAAAAGATCACACCCCCATAATGCACCAGTGCTGCAATGAGGAAGACATATTGCCACTCTTCACGTGTCTGCAGGCAAAAAAAACAAAAAAGAAGTAAATAAAACCAATTAAAAACAGAAATCAATTATTTGGCATGTGAAGTTTGTGTGATATTAGTTTGTACCTTATGTTTGGTCATCGCTCCAACTATGAGAGGACACACCATTCCTGACAAAGTTCCCACTCCATTGGAGATTCCCATCAGGATACTGGCATAACGTGGAGCAATATCAAGATGATTCACATTAAACCCTGAAAGAGAAAGAACATAAGAGGAATATGTTTGTCATGCATCTTAACATGTCTCTAAAATTGCAAATGCATATCTTACAATTGCAACTTTATTCCTGATGGTTGCGAAATTATATATCAAAATGAGATTTTTGTGTCTTTATGTCTAACAATGTTACTTCATATCTCACAACGTCACTTTTTATATTTTATTATAATCCTTATCCTACATTTATCTTTTTTTTATATAAAAAGGGCACGAATATGCTTCCATAGAAAATGTATCTGAGTAACTAAGGATAATTTTTGGCCTCAAAGGAAGCAGCGAGTGATATACAGTACAGTACTGTTGAAAAGTTTGGGATCATTGAAAGAAATTAATACTTTTCTCCTGCAAAGATGCATTAAATCAAGAATGGGAATAAAGACAATTTTCATCTCACAAAAGATTTCTGTTTACAAAAGATTTTCTGTTTTATCAAAGAATTCTGGGGTAAAAAGTATTATGGTTTCCACAGAAATATTAAGCAGCACAACAGTTTTCAACATCGATGATAAGAAGAAATGTTTCTGGAGCAGCAAATCAGCACATTAGAATGATTTCTGAAGGATCTGAAGACTGGAGTACTGATGCTGAATATACACTTGAAAACGGTTATTTTAAATTGTGATCATATTTCAGAAGATTACTGTTTTTTCTGCATCTATGTGATCAAAAATTACTATTTTTGATCACATAAATGCAGTCTTGGGAAGCATAAGACACTAAAAGCATGACCCCAAACTTTTGAATGGTAGTGTACACAAAAGCTAAGTGAGTTCTTTATTGTGTTCTTTTTTTTTTTTACTAACCTGAAATTGCAAATCCACTGAAGCCAACAGCCAGCACAAGGAAGGAAATGGCTATTGCTTTAGTATGTGAGAAACCAACAACCAAGAGTAGAGTGGCTTCCATTCCAAACCCTAAAACACACACAACAGTCCAGTGTATTGGATAAAACATACAAGGTTTACTGTGTGTCATGGTGTACCTGTGTCTGAATATACCAATGTCACCAATTTCCTGCATGCTCTGGTGCATCTGTATCTGTGTTATGTGTGTTTGTATGTTGTGTGTGCAGATGATTGTGAGAGAGAGAGTGAGTGTGTCATGCATTGAC